>NW_023339663.1:6047140-6052865 GCF_004916995.1 Morone saxatilis
CCCAAATGTTACACACTGGGCCTTTTAGAAGTGAAACGGCTCTTCTGTGTCAACAATTTATTGATGACTCATCTTCAGGGCATATACAAACATGCCAGCCAATATAATGTGATTACAGAATTTTTGATGATCCAGGAAAAGCCTCCCATCGTGTAACACTAGTAGTTCTACCAAACTAAATGGCACTATGTGTATTTGAGTGTCAGTTTTCACAAACGTCGCCAGCAGCTCTCTCTTCTACTATAAGATAAAACAAATAAAAGATGTCCTGTCACGTGGGATTGAAAAAAAACATCTCTCATCTGTACTCTGAGATGGTGGACTCCTCCATTGTCTGAATCATTCTAAAACTTAAAAACACTCCACCATACTTCACCAAAACATCCCATTTAATGTAGGGAAATGCTAAATATCATTAAAACTATTTGACAATAATTTAGTTAAATTCAACATCGTCTGGAAAATAAGTCATTTTCCAATCAAATGTTTGGGAAACTGACCGGAGTATAAACTAAAGACACAACCCAGAGTGTCCAACAGTGCCCCCAAATTTGTCTTCCCAGTTCAATTCTCCCCAAAACATATCTTAGTTGCATAAAAAGCACAACATCAGTGTCAGCGCACACACCTTACAGTAGTGCGAGTGGCGGAAAACTTTTTGGCTTGATACTGTAGCTATCGTTTTTACTACTCTCTAGTGAGCAATAATAAAAGAATGAGTCAGGAGTCATGATTTCCAGTCCAGCAGCAACTGGAAAGACACACCTAGCCAAGGATCTACACCTCATTCACATTTGTCTCAGTCTGGTACAACCACTCTAGCACAACCCAAGAGTCATATCTATGAAAATCGACAGCAAACGGTAATGAAAAACGTGCAAATTTTATAGCTAATTAAACGTTTTAAAAATCTTTGCAAGGTCGCAAGACAGAGCAAGGTGCGATGCCAGAAGTACTTTAGTTTCACTTTCATTTTCTGACAGAGCTATTACACCAGCAGACCACTGACTAGAGAGGAAAACAAACTAGCAAATACCAGTTAAAATAGCAGTTAGCCCTCTCCAAAGGTGTGTGTGACCCTGCTGGACTCTGTGGGTCACCTGAAAAACTTCCTCTATAAACATCACAATGGTTTTGTGTGCGATAATCAGCATCACAAGGAGTCTAATAATGGTGGTTGGTTGGATGGTTTCTATAATATGCTGCATCAGGCCCCATTTAAAAAGTCATGGAAAATGACCCATGACGCAATTTTTCAAATGACTGCTTAAATGTGCAGAGTTGAGGAATCAAGCAGAGAAAAAAAGTGTGCACTTACCAGTTTAATAGCTACATACTCGTTGGTGTAGAGATTTTTGCCTGAAATAAGAAATGCATAAGGTTATATTAGACAGATTTGAGATATAAAGTACACTCCTTGAGGCTTTACAATTGGTTAACAAGGGTATAATCAACTCTATAAGTGGTGTCAAGATATTCCTGCACATTTTACAAGGTTCATATATAAAAAGGTCAATGACAGAATATGATCCAATCATGTTCCTTTTTTCCCAGTTCTACTATAAATATACACTCAAGTTTCATGGTACACTTAACCACAGATAATACAGTATAATACAGTCCTGCAAAAAATGCTTACCTTCATGAAAATGATAGTTATATTTTATTTAAACGTTTTGAGAGATTTTGGTTGAATATGTTTAATTAATTTATAGTGCTGTATTACATTACACTGAGAGATGTTTCCAATATTGAGTCACTCTGTGAACCGACCGTGAGTCATTTAAATGGGATAGACAAGATATTAGAAACATCTCTCCATATAATGCAATACAATTCAACAAAACTACTGAGTACAGTTAGACACAGAACCATTGAGAACGGCTATAAAAACTCTGAAATTCACTTCAATCAGTTTTTCCCTTGTGTCTTGAACCATTTAATACAAGATTTAGACTCAACTTACCAAGCTTCAATTCACCAAAGTTTCCACAGCCGATCTTCTTGCCCACACGAAAATTTGGCCCCACCATGAGAACCCCTGAAGAGCTGGAGGAGCCAGATGGTCGGGACGAGTGTCCACTGCGGCTTCCCTGGGAAACTTTGGCGGCCCTAGTGGGCCGCTCGCCATATTTATCTCTCTGTTGATCCATGGTGTGAGCAGCACAGGTCAGCGGGAGCCAGGAGTGATGTACAAAAAGGCCTCCTGGGCCGGGCCCACCACAGCCACAGCCCTGGTCACTGACAGTGCCTGGATGGCACAGTCACTCTCATGAGACAAAACCTGGTACAGCTAACCGACACTCCTCCCCGTCCTCACCCGTCACCTCTAACAGTTGTTGAACAGGCTGATCTCTGTTCTCAACATCTGTCACAGGAAGGAGAAGGTGGAAGACCTGTAACAAACACAATAAAACATGAGAAAGGAAAAAGACATTGACTTTCCACAGAGAGCAGCACATGGAACATGGTAGTGTTGTTCCTCGTGTAAATCTGATAAAATCCTACAACAAAATGTTGGCTTTCAGAATACAACTTCAAGAGGCTGATCTCTTTGTTTTAGCTTTAGTCTTTTTCTCTCTTACAAGCATAAAAAACGCCAACCAGAAAATTATGACATTCCGTCGGTCCACAGTAAAAACAACCAGGCCTCATGAAAACACAGGCACAGCAGACCTTGTAAATGCCAATTTCCACACTAAGGACCTTTAAGTCACGATTTTTAAAAACATGCCTCCCTGCCTTAAGAAGTGAACAGACAACACAATAAAGTAAATTAAACCAGAAATTGGGAGGCAGATAGTTTGTCATTTAAGTTTCACTACTGTTATGTGAAGAAATGTGCAGCAAAATCTGACAAAAAATGTCATTCATGCACTACACAGACAGTGAGGCATGGTGGGGCGGCTACATGGCCCTTTGGCTGGACATTCAATTTTAAGAGTTGAGAAAAAGCTCCATTTGCTTATCTCAACTCTTACCAAAGGTTTCTAAAGTAAAAATAAATATTCAGAGCCACATATGATGTCACCAGTAATCTCTGTAGTTTCACATTTTAACAGCTGAATATATTCTAAATTTAAATTCACCATAACATAGCAGGTTTAACACATTTTTGAAGCTCATGAGTCATGTGAACGCATTAAATCACTGTTTACAAGTATACAATGCTCAACGAGGACAGGACTGGCTTACTGTAACAGCGCCGCGGGGCTGAAGAGATAGTCATCAAGTCACAGTGGTCACAGAAAACACAGCAACCAGTTTGAGCAACAACACAAGCCTTAAGTCATAGTTTGTGATCATGAAGGCATCTAAGACTCTCCACCACCCACAGCTATAGCCTGGCAGACAATGTCAGCGGGGAATATTATGTAAACAATTATATAAAGCTACGTCTGCTCGGAAGGACACGATAGCTTAACTAAATGGACACTGGTCTGATTTTGTCAAGCGCTCAGCAAATAGTTTTTGATTCAACCTACCCCCTTGTGCCACAGGCAAGAAATGTGTAAATATTAAATGATGTGACTATAAGGGCACTTTGGTGTGCAACCAGTAAGACATATGATGTTTATCAACTGCAGGCCTCTCTGAGGACTTCCTATTTTTCAGCAAGTCGCTCTACTGAAGCTGCAAACAAAATGTTGACTGTAAATTAGGCAGATTACCAGTTACAAAGGTTATTCACCTCAAATATATATATATATATATATATATATAATCTATTTAAAGAAACAATTTTCCATTAAAAAAACAATATTTTATGTTTTCAATAAAAAAACAACAGCTATTAATGTTTTCATGACAATGCTGTAATTCCTGAGCATGGAAAGGCTGCTGTTGAAAAGTATTTGTGTGTGGGCTTCCGGATGACTCATGCTCAGTATTGCCTGCCACATCTCAGCATCAAAGACAGCTAGTTTGCTCTCAAGGGCAACTGTGCACTGTTGCTATTACATAAAACCAGGAACAGAACAACATGGCTATAAAACAGGTTTGCGGCAAAGACCAACGGTGAGCTGTAACAGTTTCCATTGTGCAAATAATCATTTGTAGGCCACTCTAATCCATCGTGCGTTGGTGTTCAGATTAGCTCAGCTACGTTTTTTTTCTCATGATTGAAGATGGGGGATGCAGGATAATAAACACACACCCAACCGGTGTTCAGCCCTTCACACCAGACTACTATCACTGATTTCCTGGTCGTCACTGCTGCTCACGTAGCCCAGAGTGCAACTGCAGATACACATCACTGCTAAACTACAGCACTGTAATCTTGATAAACAGAACATTCAGCTCATTTAAGTTGTTACTACAATATTAAGGAAATCGAAATCGAAAATTCAATAAGATTGTAATGTTTATTTGAGTATGGGATATGTTTTCAAATGTTTTTAACTGTAATTGGCTTCAAATCGTTCAATAAAAAAAGGTATTTTTGTAAATTAAGACTGATCAAACATTTGAAAACTTTTCTCATTTCCACAATAATGACATAAAAATATATTTAATATATTACAAGCTTATTTTGTTTTGAGACATAAGAGATAATTCATTGTTTAAGATGACATGGCCAGTTTTTTGTTTTTCTTTTGGTTTTAGTCTAGTTTGTTTGGAGCGAATTATATGCAAGCTTCACTTTAAATAGTGTTTTTTCTCCTCACAGCCTGAGAGCTATTTTGATGTTGAATTGCACAGTAATACTTTTGTTACAGGTGCTGCCCTATATGGCAAAAAATGTTGACAGACTTTGTACACAGTGTAAACTGAAAGGACATGTTTTTTTTATTTTCTGGAGACAAAACTGAATGTACAGTTTCTTTTCCTGTTTTATGCATCTGCTTTACTACTAGGCTAAGATCACCACAGCCTAAGTGTATCTTGAACATGTTCAGACATGCCTAAACTGAGGATTAGGATGGAAAAATAAAGATGTGGGACAAGAACTTCATTCTATCTAAGGCAGCAAAACTGTACTTCATGAAGGATAGCAAAACATCTGCAACCTTTAATTACAAAGGCGTATCGCACTGTAATGAGCCCCTAGGCATCATTCATCTACTTGTGTATCGTTTCCTCTGGTGCTCATTATTAAATATATGTTCATTTATTGAACAAACGCCCAAACTAGACCAAATCAAAGGGAAGGTCTTGTCACCCCATTCCCAACACACATTTTAGAATAGTAGAGTCACAATGAAATCTTGCTTCATTTACCTTACGGGGGAGGAGAAAGCAACATGCAATCCAATATAATAACCCCACAATAACTACTGCCTTTGTAAATGTTCAAAGCTGAAACTATGTTGGAGATGTTGAACTAACCCTACAGTATTGTTTCAGGGCTTACTAAGTGGCAGTGTTTTGGTGGATTGTATTATTTTAGGAGTTTTTTTCAAACTTGTGTGTGTGTATGGGATATGCAAAATAAATATCATGCTGTAACTGCATAGAATTTCAGTATATTACTGTTACTGGGCAATAGAAAACGTCTGTACACATGGCTTCTTCAGTTTTGATGTAGGGTGGGGAATCCCCAGCCTTTATCCCTGTGGAGGTGCCATGTCTCCTGATATATGAGTTTGAGGATACACACCTTTTGGCATCCTATGAAAGTAATTTAGTTTGTCAGAAGGAGAAGTCATGAAAGGATTTTATAAATTCATATCCCATTACAGATTTAGCTTATCGACCCTTAAGCCCAGTTCCGACCAAAGATTTG
>NW_023339663.1:6052906-6056216 GCF_004916995.1 Morone saxatilis
GATATAATTAGTAGCATCCTAAAATATGGATGAGGATAGTGATAGCAAGTTACCTATTACATATTATTGATGAAACGGCAAAAACATAAAGAGCGAGAGGCTCAAGAATTTTCAAAGGGTCGTGTCAGTCATTCCTCAAATAAATTAATGAGGTGCTGCTCTCTTTCCTCTGTCCGAAACTGCATTTCCACTAGCTGACAGTTTGTAACTGACTTGACCAGCTGACTTCGCTACGAGCCGATTGGCTGTGGAAACATGTGGCGTGCCGTACGTTCTTAAACAAGCCTCTGGACATTTGACGAGCCGGGTCGCAGACAACGGCACCAGTCGGTTTGAGTCGGGGTGTGACAGGTCTAAAACAGTTACGACTCATTATGAATCTTTGGTCTCATTGATTCGTTAAGCAATTCTTTTTTGACGGCAATTCAAAATGTCATGTATAAATGTCACATATTTAAGTATATGTTGGTTTTGTCACACTCACTTAAAATTGGTTCTGCAGATAAAGCGTTTAGTTCTCATCCAGCGTGGTGAAATGTGTCCATACATTCACAACACCTTTCCTTTTTACTACGGTTAAGGTCTGACATTTTAACGCTTTGGTGCAAGCAATGTGTAAGCATTAATAAAAGGAACTGATATTGTCTGAGCTGAACAATTCAGAAACAGTCTTAAATGAGAACTGATTCTCTGTGTCCATGCTTTGTATTTTGAACGTCATAGTAGAGTTTCAAAGTGAATATGTTAGTTGGTTTTGTGCTAGGCTGGAGCAGATAAAGTGGTAAATGTGGCTGCCTGTTTGACGGTGGTATAGATTTATGATGGCACAGCCTGAAGCTTGATATAGTGCTCATCTGGCTAGTAGCATTTAATTTGATTCTAGCTTGGTCTGTATGAGTGCTTAAGGGATATTAACACCCTTAAGTGTATTGATTAAATTAACCAATTTAACATTAAATCCAAAAAAACAAACATTTTACATTCTTGGAATTTACACATTGGATTCTCACCAATGTTGCTTCCTAAAAAGTGAAGTCATGATATAATTCATAAGTTATTATACTCTCTTTATTCTTCATTTCTCGTCTGCTGTGACGATAACCCACTTCTGAATGAGCCTCACTGTGCGTGAACAAGAAATGTGTCATATTACTGAAGATGCTCTCAGAATTGAGACTGCAGACAGTAACTTCTGCTGACCTCATATCAGTGTCACATAGCCAATATTCTTCCAGCTGAAAATATGCATCAGACTATTTTATTTCATAGTTCTAGCCTGACTGGAATGATGAAGCAGGAATATGGTGTTTGTAGAAATATATAAACAGGGTATTATGACAGTATTGTTTTCACAATGATGTTACAATATTCTCGTGAGATGTGGAGACGGTATCAAAACATAAAAACACAACTGTTTATTGTCTAACCACAGTAGTAAAAACCATAGCGGCGAGACTTACTGACTAAAAGTAAAAGGGTTTGTTGGAGGATACTGGTAATGAAAGAATAAACATTTATGAGTTCAGGATAGTTGATGTAATTGGTTAATAGCTAGTTTCAAAATCCAGCACTAATATATTTACAACACTGGTATATTACCTTCAGAAACACACTGAGGTGGCATTGAAAATATCTTTAAAACTCCAAAAACCTTGATTACAGTCTACAAATTTGCCTGTCAAAATATCTTGAGAAACTGAGACGCTTCTAGCTGATTAGCATCTATTTAAAATGACTAATCTGTTGACATCTTTTCATTTTTACAGAAACATAAAGGCTCTGTGTAGAGTGATTAACCTTCAGTGGAAAGATCAGCCTGAGAGGGGGTCCTGCCAATAGTGCAGACTCCTACTGTGGCAGTGCCAGCCAACAGCTGCCTCTCTCCTTAAAGCCAGCTCTTGTGAACTGTAACTGGAGGGGGAATTTAGATTATCTGCAGCTTTCCTTCTCCACAAATTCATAGAGACACACGCATAAATGACTGTTGTTGTGTGCACCCACATCCACATGACAATGATCTCATTTATCCACGTAAGCATTTGATCTTACAAATCTTACAACTGCTGCATGAGCTGCAGAAACACATCTTCCATTTTGTAGCTTGCTTGAACTTTACTGAGGTAGTCTACATTGAGTAGTAATTAACTGGCCTCGTGGTGAAGGACAGCCACTCACCACAGCTTTCTCAAGTAAATAATAACCTGCAAAATCTACATTGATTAAAACATTTTCGACACATAACTGAATAAAACGCAAATGTATTTTCACATGTAGTTTTTACTTATATGTGGATTAATCCTAAATTGAGGCCAGTGAGTTTGCTGATGCTTGCATGTAGTGACTGCTCTACTTCATCATGACCTTTTCAGTAAATGCAACACAGAAACTATTTCATTTCAGCTTTTCCTTCAGTACACCCCTTTTAAAAAAGGACACTAAAGTTAATCCACCATAGAACCACACAGCCCTAGTTAGTGCAAAAGCCCAGCTACTAACATATATTTCAATAAAAATGCCTACTTCAGAACTGGTTTGCACTGCTCTGTTAAAGCATGCCACTGCACTGTGTTATTTAGTGGAAAATGGGATAATCAATTATTTTACTAGATGGAGGGTAACTGAATACAAGCCACACTCTATTGATTTAGTTATAGGCCATGTATGCAGTTCAGCAAGGGGGGAATTTACATTGAGAGTGCTGCATCTACGCCTATCTGACAACGAACAATGGAAATTTGCCTTGTATCTACATTGGGAGGTAGATTTAACTAGACATTCACTCCCAACATCTGCACCTGGCAAACTTGCAACAGTTAGCTGAATGCTTCAATACAACTCTGCCCCCAGTGACCAGGCTGAGGAAGGGGCCTTGGTTAAATTCACAAAATGTGATATTCTGTGCCATTCTGCTGTCTTGGCATCCCTTTTATCCTGCACGGAGAGGTAGTGGCCACACTTTATGTGTGAGGAAGTGCTGGGTAGAAAAGGGAGCTGAGGCTAATACAAAGATGATCGATCCCCCTTTTTTTTTTTTTTTAAAGCAAGGCCTCCGGTTGAGTCAAAACAAGGAAGCGAGTTGGCAGCTGTACGCCAACCTTTCATGGACAAAGCCTGCCATGGTAGTCTAACATTAATGATGGTCTCGTCGATTTGGTAAGCGAACCAAGTTAGCTTCCCCAGCTTGCAAACACAAAACCTGACTAACCAGCCACAAAGCTAATGTTAGCCATAAAAAAAAAAAAGGCTGATCCGGCTTAAAATACATTCTGACATTTTCCTCATCAATCATAACAATGTGTAAATTAATGGG
>NW_023339663.1:6056238-6056828 GCF_004916995.1 Morone saxatilis
GGGCAACAAATAAAGCAACTAGACACCCTTGTTTGGTGTAAACGCCTTAGCATACACCTACTGATGGCTATGTGACAGCTGGACCGAGCCCAACAAGGAAATTAGCCCGGTTAGCAGCAGAAATATCAGCCCAACAAACCAAAAAGCCTAACTATGAAATGTTGCTTTACTAGCTCGTCGCAAACAAAACACAACAGGCTCACCTTCGCTGTGATAAATCCAGACGAGCAGGGACACAGCTTGTGTGTTTTATCGCGCCCGAAATGTACAGGGGGGAAAACCCGGAGCTTTTAAAATGTAGAGGTTGTTGGGGTTTTTTTTTTTTTTTTCGGTGTTACTTGTTGTTTGGTGATGTTTCACGGTTAGCTGCTCTCTCGCTTCATTCTTCGCTGTTCGTCTGTCTTCGCTGCCCGTGAAAGGTTCGAGCACACCGGATGTACAAACACGGCACCGCCCGCTTCACCACGCACACTTCCAGGTCAGACTGATACGGGCTAATTAAATATTACACCATTAGACATCATGCTAGAAAGATAATAATAATAATAATAATAATAATAATAATAATAATAAAACATCTGGGTATCATC
>NW_023339663.1:6056928-6070841 GCF_004916995.1 Morone saxatilis
TACGGGCTAATTAAATATTACACCATTAGACATCATGCTAGAAAGATAATAATAATAATAATAATAATAATAATAATAATAAATAAAACATCTGGGTATCATCTTAATTTTATCTTAATGTTGTGCTCTGACTTTTTCCCTGATTTTATGAAAATTGCTTATGAATGGGATTTTGAATTGATGAGAAGTCCTTTGCAGAATTGAGCATTATGTAAAAGAAAATCATTAAAAACTGTTTTGCACATGCTTTTATATCAATTATTGACATCACATGTCTTTTTATGCACCACTAACCCTCCCAAATCACAAATAGGTCTATTTGGATTTCTGTTATTGGAGTTTTTAAACAATTTGTGAGGTCTAACAGGGAGCTGACATCAGACATAATTAACATGACAAATGCAGGTGTACCCCTCTGTGAATGGCCTTTTTGGTAAATATAAGGAGATTTGTTCATGCATAACCCATGTAACATATAAAACATGAGATCTTTTTTTCTGTTTGGTGTAATAGCAATGGTTTATTATCATTTCTGTATTTTGTCACCACGTAATGTGCAGCCTCATCCCGTGGACAAAACAATCTAACCTTGAAGTTCATTTTACTAGCTGTTCTGAAGCTTTCGATCATATCACATGAACAACATTAGGAGATGTAGTCATGGAATTGTAAATGCTAAATTTTTCTGATCATTAAGGACTTTAGTTAGCTTTAAATTTTAGTTTAGGGATTCATTTAATATTAAAAAATGAACTTGTGTGCAGAGGATTGTGTGTTTAAATATGTTTGACACCAGAATAGCTCTGCTTTAAGAAAATATACTGTGTCACGAGCCCTATGTTAATTGCGTGTAGTGTCCGAGAGTTTGGGTACAACATGTTGTGTTACAAAGTTTTGGGAATGTTTTAGACAGTTTATTTACAGTATGACCAGACTACTGAGGTTCAAATAAAGTTTTCAATCAACAGCAGCACATTAAATTGGAAAAATGGAAACAACATAATAAAGCAAACTAACAAAGAAACAAACATGGAAACAGGGCCCAAAGATTAACCAATCATATTTATTTTGTACATCTACCTGTAAAGCATTTCCAGGAAAATGTGTGTGCTAATGCAAAGTGGTTACAAAAATAAAGCACATTCTTACGTAAATATGACATGACAGTAAAACTACACTTACAAATGCTGAATAAGAAAATAAGGGACAGTATCAATTGAATGTCTGTGCCTTTCTGTCATTGTTAAACCAATTTATCAAAAAAGGTATGGTTACTAACACTATCGGACAGTGGTTGTATGATTCAATTCAAGTACTGTACATGTGTACGTACATGTCAACACTCATTTACACGGGCAGTAAACAATCTCCTCAGCAGTTCCAAATGAGTTCCTTTGGGCCTCAATCTCTGACACCAGACATCTAGAGTACTTAAAACTGTCGTGGAAGAAATGGATTAATATAATAAAAATTATTATAGCAAATACATCATCGTAGAAAATACCAACAAAGCAGTGATTGCCTTTTCTCAACTTAATCACTGTAACCTTACGTATCCATTAACATTTTGTAACAACTCTGACAATTGTCAAATCTGAGTTTTAATATGATTTCTCTGATCTAATACTTATTGTGTGATACAACGTAACAATGTGCTAATACTCCTGGTAAATGACTTCAGTCATCAATAGTGGTATTTCATTTTTTTTTTTTAAACAGCTTTTCCAACTGTACAATGCATTTTAGTGCATTTAAAACATTATCTGACATGCATTCATCAACATAAGCTGTTAGAGACTGGAATGACTTACATACATCTATCTTCTAATGTAAACTATAGACAATGTTACTCTAGGGCAGTACCTCGGTGTTAACACTTTAATATACTGGTTTAAGCAAGAAACATAAATATATCTCCACTGACAGACAGTGGGTTTTACAAATACTACGGCCACGTTAATCTCTGTTGGATTCCTGCTTTATACCATCTTTAAGTCAAGAACATAAACAAGGATCTATGCCAAAGAAAGTGTGTGTAAATGTGGCAGCTTATTATATCAAAGGACTGTACAAAATAAGAGAATACACTATGATTAAAAAGACAAGAAAAAAAATGGATGGAAGTTTCTTGTGTGTTTCAAAATTGTCCTCTCAGGTCCTGGTCAAGAGGTAAAGTGTTCAAAAAAGGCAGTTGGGGTCTTGAAAAAGTCTCCCTCTTCATTAAGCTATTGCCTTGGCCTCAGGCAGGAACGCCTCCCAAAACTTTATAAGCTGCAACAGAAGATGAGGGGAATACAAGGTTAAAATGTGTTGTTATAGTGCACACTCAATATCTTTTAATGTTTCAATAAATACCAATTATAACCAATATTTAAAAGTCATTATCATAATAAAAATGTAATGTTGTAGAACACTTTGGTAGCCATGAATAAAGTAAAGCATACTGAGTAAAGTGTATATGTTGAATATAATATATATTGATATATAGCTAAATGATTACCCGTTGTTGAGACTGCAGCATTGCCTCCAAATATTTGATTATCTGGCTCTTGAAGTCCTTGGCTTTTTCTTTCTGAAAAGACAAAAGTGTGTCACGTCTCAAGCTCTTAGCCACTGCAAAAGCCAGCTCTAGAGATTTCTGACAGAACATTAAATCTAATTTGATGTGGTAAAACAATACAACACCAACACTTTTGACTTTTTATAGCTATTGTAAATACATAAACATACCTCAAACCTGAGAACCTCCTTGCGTACAGTCATTCCAACCCTGTCGAAATCTCTCTCGTACTGAGTAACCCTCGCCTCCCACTGAGAACATACATGAGGAGGAACAAAAACGATTAAGTATCCATATCTTGATGATGAGATATACTATATATCTACAATATAATACATGATACATAATATCCTTTTAAACAGTAAACAAATACTGTAATCTGACATCATTTTTTATTGAACATAATACACTGATGGCACTAGCCAAAATACTACAACAGGTACATCGGAGCACTCTTGTACATGAGCTCAGTATCGGACCTGAAACTGTTATCGGTATCAGTGCATCCTATAACAGACAAAATGAAAAATTCTCCTCTTTTGAAGAGGCTACAACTATAAATCAGCTGGGTCCCTGGTTCACTGTGTACATACAGGTCAAATTTGATCTTCTGCCTGTTGTACTTGAAATTTAAAAACAATTTGAAAGCACTGGATTGGTCACTATGTCCGTTACCTCAGTGATCTCTTCTTTGGCCTGCTGCAGTTTGTCGGGCTTGTTGGCCCACAGCAGCTTGGCCTCGGCTTCTCTCTTCTTCTGGAGTGTGCTCTGAGCCTCCTGCCACCGCTGCCACGCCCGTATGCGCTGGTCAAAACACCCCTGTGGGCATCCATTGAGATTAGATGACAGTAATACAACACCTGATCATTCCACATCCCAAACAGAGAACAGGTAGCATGGCTGCAGTAAAGCAGTGAGCTAGCACAATGTTAAAGGTTATTAAATTGTGTCCTTACTGCTTACATCTTTATGTTGCTCTGATAAAGTGCAGGGTTCAGAGAGAGTAGCACCTACAGCACATTATTTAACATACTGAACAATTGCAGCAATGAGTTTAATTTGAAGCATTAAAAACTTGCTCAACTGACAAAATTTGACTTTGGTATTAAAAGGATTAAAAACACAAGTCACACAATAACACACCAATGTGGCAGCAGTAGAACATATACCCGTGTTATGGAATAACTTTTTGTCAATGGAGTCTGGTGGGTTAAAACAAAACTATATATAACGGCTGTTTCTGGTTAAACAAAATCTTACTCTTTGAACACAACGCTCCATCTCTGTAGGGAGCCTTCCTATGATGTTGTCAGACACTTAAAATAACAATCTGAGGCTATCAGTAGCATAAACAAGCACTTTTAGTGGAAGTTGCAGCTGCAGCCTACAACGCTCTCATCCAATACTGGGCCAATTTAAAAGATTGTTGTCCCCATTAGTCACTTAGACAGAAAAACGTGGGAAAACAAGGTCCAGGTGGAAAAGTTTCCTTTTAAGTGATTCAGCTTTACAAGATAGCAGTGAAAAGGGGTTAGATTTCAATTTGTATGTTTTAGTCCTGGTATCAGGAACTACTCAGGTTTTACTTTTTAATGCCTCTCTGCCTCAGCAGAATCTTTACTACTTCCAACCGTATATCTACCATTCTGCAGCTGTGAGCTCACCCGCATAGCGCCCAGCAAGCGGATGTAGTCGGCCAGCAGCTCCTCAAAGATGAAGAAGTCACTGGCTGCCTGCTCCTGATGCAGCTGCTCCATCTTGTCCTCCACCTCTGCCAGTTGGGACAGGGCCCGGGACAGGGCTGTGTTGTCCTCAGAGTTTCCCAACATGGCCATACTTTTGGCAAATACTGCCGTGTTCCCACACAGCTCTGGTTTTGCAGGAGGAAACAAAAAAACCTATTCAGTCTACTTGTTTCACCCTAAAAAACTAGGCAGCTGAACTGTACTCTTCTGTTTCCTCTGTTGAAACAATTTGATTAAAAAATTGGGCAGACAAAGGCAAGTCAAGAAGGGCAGATGTAGCTCACCCTTCCTGTGATTGACCAGGGAGTCGACCAAAGCATGAAGCTTCCTCAACTGCTGCTCCTCGTTCTCCACCTCCTGAAACTTGTCCTCAAACCACTGAGGCACGCAGCAAGAACAGGACAATATCAAGAAAAATCCTAATCACAACTTCATCACATCTAGAATTAAAGGCTTGTTTGTCTTGCTATAACAGAATACATTCAAGCTATTAATTAGTATAACTCCAATTCACACTTTAAAATGACCCTTTGATTTGCCTCGTTACTCAAGATTTCCCTCTACAGTCATTGAAGACAGTCACATTATTCAGTAATGATAAGAAGTTATCATGCTCTGCAACTCTCTATATTAATTATAAAATGCAAATAGTTTAATTAAGATTAATAGTAAACACTTTGGGATGGAAAAATACTCAGAAATACCAAAATAATTTCCCCACAATAGTCCATTTTATTTCTATCTACCTCTGAACATTCATTGCATTATTGTTGGAAATGGTCGGGTTTCTCCACAGATCTATCAGGGTTCATCCAACAATGGATTCTTCCAGTTCTATGATAGGGTTATAAAATGTGTCTCTATATGCAGGCCACATGTGCAACAGTCTCCTGAACAATATAAAACACTTCATCCAGAGTCCCCTTACAGTGTCAGACTCATTCATCTTGATGGTCATCTTGTTGACAGCATCTGATGCCTTATTGATCATTTTGAGGAAGCCAGCTCCACTCAGCGCCTGGGTGCTTACTGCTCTGGGTAGCTGAAAACACAGACACACACACACCATTCTCAAGAATCATCTAAAATAGTGGTCTCAGCTTGGGAGCAATTTTTTTCCATGTTTATCAAGTCACAAATGTATTTTTTAAGGCTAGTAAACACTAAGACATTCTTTCTTAAGGCACATAACTAAATCTAAAATGGGAATGAAGTCATTATCTATCTTATTGCTACTAGAAAATCTTTTTATATCTTAAAATACCCACCTCTTCTCTCTCCAAGAACTCACGGACGTCGGGATCTTGTAGTAATGATGGGTGAGACACTACTCTCTGAAGATACCTACAAAAAAAGTGAGCAAGAAAATATAAAATATGCAAACAAAAGCATCGGTATTTTGGTACAAGTTAAAAAGGCATTTAGAAAAACTGTCCCAGTATGAATATTATTCATCATCTCATTAATAATGTCCTTGTATGAAAAATGTATGGATCCTTGCCTCTCCAGAGCGGCTCTTCTTCTCTCCACAAACTCGACTGATGACGGGTCGTCCATTCCCACCTTCACTTTTGTCATTCCTGTTGATCCAAATGAGAGTCACAAAAAAAGAAATAAAAGTGCAAAATAGACTTGAAGAAAAAGGCCCGGGCACCCACCTACAACACTTTTCTCGGGTGGTGGTGGAATGATACAGCCGAGGAGCGACTGCTTGACCGACAGCTTCTCATAAAGACCCAGGAAGTCACTATAACGCCTCCTGACAGTGAAGGCTTTACTCCTGAACATGGGCAAGGAGGTCTGAAAGTAGAGACAGGGTCAGTACTCTGAGAAAGGGACAGAACTTGGATAAAATTAAAGAATAAAAACAACAGTGAAGATTTAGACATATTAGCAGTTTTATAAGTAAAAATACACAAAATATATGTATCATCACAAGCTTTACTACAGACCCTGGTGGATACTTTGTAGGCCACATATGCATTCATGCCATCTCCTAGGAGGACAGAAACATTGGAGATACATTGAAGGTGAGAATTAATTAGGTTTTTGTCTGAATTAATGTGTCAGCGCATTTAAAGGATGTAGGTTGCTAAAATGAGCTATAACCATAAACGTGTTATAATTATTCAGCTATGTTCCAAATAATAACATCCTTAAATTGAACTGGGAATTACAGACAGCATGAAAAAAAAGACACTGACCAACTTTCTCGGGGTTGGTGACAGCAACATCCACATCAAAACTATCCTTGGCCTCGTCCTCCTCCAACTGTAATTAACAAGAACAATACACCTGAACATCTGGCTGTAACAGACAAAAGTTGGCACTTACAGAGTGGGCTCTACATAAGGGCAGGCATGAAAATGAATTGTTTCTAGCTGTACCTGCTCCAAGGAGGTGGGCTGCATGGCGGCAGGGCTCTGAGTGAACGAGGAAGCAGGGCGGAGGCCGGAGGAGGAGGAGAGCTCTTTCCGATCCGAGCTGCCAGGCTTGTCTGTGCTCAGCTCCACATGTGCCTCTGGGGACAGAATATACTTTTGATTAATGTATGCTTCTCGTAATCCAGAAAGAAAACAGATGACTAATGTGTGCGTTAGACAGGATCAGACAACGCACAGTGTCATACAATAGCACTACTCGTGATTTATCCACAACAGTCCACTTGTTGGATAATAACTGGTTGCATAATGCAAGTTAAAAACATCTTTCATTAGACTTCCCCTGCCTAATAAAATGCCAACATCTTTTAAACTCCAAGCCCAAAGTTTATCATAAAGACTTACTGTTATACATATGTGGTCTCAAACCTAGAGCTACAACTATTACCGTAGTTAAAAAAGAATAAAACAATAATCTGCAACAAGCACTTAAAGTAATAATGTCAAACACTCTCTAGTTCCAGCTTCCAGAATGTTAAGATTTGCTGCTTTTCTATGGATGATACTGTTACAATATCATTATAAACTTAATATATTTGAGACAGTTGACCTACATTACTCTCTTTTACGCTTTTTTCTCTATTTACTAACCGACTATGAATCAACAATTTTTAATGGTTTAATCGAAGATCAAAGTACTCTGCAGTTGCAGCCCCATCCGAATCCAAACTGATAAGACATCCTCTGTTCAGTGTTTACTATGCCAGTGGTGGAACAAGCACTCACGTCTTTTACTGAAGAAAAAGTAGCAACGCCTCAGTGTAAAAATACTGCTACAAGTAATAATTAAGTGATGCATTAATGCTGCAGCTGGTAAAGGTGGAGCTGATTACAAATACGTCTATTTTCTACCAGGTAATCCATAATAACACATCATCATTTCTGCTTTACTTATATTGTGAATGATTATCTGCAAAGTAAAAAGTAATGTTGTCGAATAAATCAAGTAATTAATACAACATTGTCTCCAAAGTGTGAAGCATAAAGTAGCACAAAATGGAAATAAACAAGTGTCTCAATATTGTACTTAAGTACTTGAGGAAATGCACGTAGTTTGTGACCAATAAACTGAACTTGATGTGTAAAAATCAATGAAATGCACCTTTAAGATGCAAGAGCGAAGCTTAAAATAAACAACCTCACAAGACTCTGGATTCTTCTTAGGACCTGTAAGTGCTGCAAACCCGAAACTAAGTGGGGTAAAACTGAGAGGAAATGTCTCCTAACCAGCAAACAGGTCGTTGTCCTCATCAGAGTGAACTCCGTTGGATTTGGCAGGTGTGCTGCTGGCCTCCTCTTCCTCACTGAACAGGTCTGGCTGAGAGACTCCTCGACTCACAGCCACTGGGTTACTCTGCAGACAGAAAGGGAACAGAAAGGGAAAGGGACACGGGTTCTTCATTAATGAGCCACAGACACACTTTAATACACAGAACTCAAGGGACGACAGCAGAGGAGTCGTCTTGTCTCATGACCAGAACACAGTAAAGCAAGAGGAATAAGAAGAAGGTGGCCGGGTGGGGTCATGTGAGCTGGACATTAGGAAACCCAAAACTTAAAACCATAACAAAAAAATATAAATACCAGCTGTTGAAAATCTTTAAATGAACAATTAAGCAGCAGAGCATGGGCCGACAAACCCAACAGCAATGTTAAGTTTTACCACATAAAAGTCTAAACTGCTCCATTTGTGCGCTGCTAACTAACTTTAAGCGTCAATTTCGTCGCTTTTATACAACATTTTCACAACATTTTCCGCCTCTGAAGTCTGAAGTCAGTGTGAATGCAGGTCAGATCAGATAAAGAGGCTGACTTACTGGCCCGACAACAACCGAACAGCTGTTAATTCATGAGAATGAGCTTTGAACGTACGTTGCTGACGAAGATGTCCTCTCCCTCGTCGCTGTCTCCGTCTGGCATGTCGGACGGTGCAGCTGCAGACTCCTCTGCTGCAGGGAAAGGAGGAGGACTCCGATCTGAGCTGGCCGCCATATTCCGTGTTGTGAAGGAGGGGGAGGAAGTTGAAGGAGCGAGGAAGGTGAACGCGGACGGCTGCAGCGACACCTGCTGGTCGCCGAGCAGCACGACAGAAGAAGATATACTTTATTGATCCCCTAGGGCAGTGTTTTTTAATCCTGGTCCTTGGGGGCCAATGCCCCTGCATGTTTTAAGAGTTTCTCCTCCTCCACCCACCCTGATTCAACAATGACTCAGCTCCGTCATTCAACTCCTGCCATGGCCTGAAACGATCCCTCATTTGAATCAGGTGTGTTGGAGCAGGAAACATCTAAAACATGCAGGCCATTGGCCCCCAAGGACCAGGATTGTGTAGCCAAGTCCCTACACACTGAGCTACTGCCGCCCCTAAATATATATATAATATATATATAAAGGACAACCTGTAGTTTAGTTTAAATAAAGTACCTGAAATGTATCTCCTTTAGTGTGAAGAATATTTAAACCCCATAATATGGAAATATTATTGATAGAAAGTAAATATAATTGTATAACTGGTTTTGCCTTAAGGTTTCTTTATTAATGCCTGAACACTGTTTTATTTATACATCTTGTATTACTATTGAGTATTGTATTCCATTATTGGAAATGTTATTGTTTTTGTTTGTTTCAGAATCAGAAATACTTTATTTTATAATATTTATCCTATTTTATATACTTTATTTTATCTTTATATATATTCCCATCCGTTTTGTTGAGCTTGTTGTCCTGCTTGTTTATGCTTAGTCTGTGTCTGTATGTACCATTGACAGTATATAGGTATGTACATAATGTAAAACAGGAGTCAAAATTATTTTGATGGGTTTCTGTTAGTTGAAGTTGTTTTGATGAACACATTTTCAAAGGCAATAAATCAGAGGGAGGTTTTATTTTGTTAAATTTGCGGTTTATAGTTTTTTGGCTGTGGAGGCTCAATTTAAGAAGGAATAAGACTAAACTACATGTTTTTATTAATCAAATTCCAGTAGAATTCAAAGTTTTAAAATAGAAATTACAGTAAATCAAGAGCTGTGACACTGAAGGAAATATTCTTCCATTAACTGACCTTACCTTCATTTGCAGACAGTTTCCTCCCAACTTAGCTGAAGAGACAGACAGTCGTAAGAACTTCTCTGAATGTAGAAAAGCTTTGCTTACGCTTCATTTGGATTATTTACTGTTCACCGTGATGATAGTTCAGTGAAAGCTTGAAGGAGGCTGATCTACAGCTGAACATTAATTCAGATTTACATTTTATATTCAGGGGCGCTAAGCCTAAAATGCTGCAGTATTTATCTGAAACAGTGAAGTCAAGTCAAGTTGTGGTGAGATTGTATGAGCTGTTGATAAAACTCTAATATTTAATTTATGGATTCTTTTCACAGTGTAGTGAGATGAAGATATCTCATAATAATATACTTTTTCAAATTCTTGACATGGAGCCTGTACTGATTTTGCACAGCAGCACTCCGCTCTTGATTTTATATCTTACCTAAACAACAGAGTAGATACAGTAGTGACTCTTTTCAGTCAGAGGGTTTTTTCAGCCATTCTGGATAAACAATAAAAACACTAAAGCCCATTTTTGTAACCACAAACACACTCATATATATATAACAGGATGCCACATGTACCCGAATTGTTAAAGATATTTTTTTTTCAGTTGATCCTTACAGTATTACAGAAAACCTTGTTTACTTAAACTCGCACATGTCAGCGTTTTTGAATGTCACTGTTTATGTGTCATGCCACACTTTTCAGCTACATCAACAGCCAAATGCTGAGTGACTCAGCTCCATCAGCCACTCCGGCAGGAAGCCAGTTTTTATCCAGTCTCACATGACTTACTATGACAAGAATATATCAAATAGAAAGCTGATCAAACAACTACTAGCTGGCAAAACCTTACCTTCATGCTGAAGTACTACAGCTAGTACAGAGGTTAGCCAATTAATGTGAGAGTAAGAACAAAACAGAAGAAGTGAGGTTACATTGTAAACTACAATACTGAAATGGCATTTTAACAATTTGTGACTGTACAAATAATGGTTCATTAATTGAATGCAGTCTTTGTCAGGCTTCACATAATTCACTTAATATATAAACGTAGAAAAGCAATCCTTGACTTTAGGGCCTGACTAACAACTGGTGATTCTCAATCAAATAATTAATTGTTTGATCTACAAAACTTCAGAATGTTTAAATTGCTAATTTTGTCTGAAAAACAAAGATATTAAGTTTAATGTAGACATGCTTATGTCAAGGACCCCCACAATAGATGCACATTAGACCACAGACTCCCCAATTTCAGGGGATTTTGTCTTAAGGAATACCCTCTTAGAAGTCTTTTATTTTCAGGTTTTGAAGATAAGGTCAATCAATGATAAAACTGAGATCACTATATAAATCATTTCATCCCATTTCTTCCCTTGATGTTCCAGCTTCCAAAACAATGTGACAAAAGTTAAAATATTCCAATTCTCCTTTTGCTGGGGACCCTCTATCACACACTCAAGTACCTCTGCTGGTCCCCGAGCCCTAGTTTGACCACTGGATGACTAACAAAAACAGGAATTAAGGTCACGTTAGGAGATGGACCCAGGGAATTGTCGTGAACTTTTGCCTTATAAATTGCTGAAATTATTTGTTTTTTATGAAATTCTTGCTTGTTATGTTTTCTGTTGATTGACTATTCAACCTTTCCCTGCACTCATGGGGTACAGTAGATGAGTAATGTAGCTTTTGGATTGTATAATACTGATAACAACCTATTTTAGTACACGTCAGTGATCAATGAATGCCACGTTAATACCCGACAGGCTTCCTGATCATGTTTGATGAAAAGAAGACGAGCAGAAACATTTACTTTGTTAGTATTCATAATAGTTTGTATACACAATGTATAGGAGCACCAATAAAAAAACATATTTTTTTCCAAACCTTTTTTCAACATTTTTTAAAAAGCCACAGATTTTTTTTCTACAGAAAGCAAAGAAAGCTCTGTACATGAACAAGCAACAACAGAATTCCTCATCATGAGCTGCGAAGTGAACAACTCAGCTGCTCAAATTCATATCATCTCTGAAGCAAAAAAAAAAAAACAAAACATAAAAAACAAGACCAGCTGCCTGCTGCTTACCTAGGACACTACATTACACAAACAGCTTTTTGATATTTAAAACACAAGATATGTAAGAAATGTACTTTTCAAAAATTGTGAAAAAGTGCAATACAGGTTCAACTGTTTACAACTCAATAGATTATTTCCCAAATGGAGTCCGGTCCTTTTTCTCCCCCCAGTTTGTTCTCAATAATTTTTTCCCCAAAACTTGTTCCTTGTTTGTATCCATAGTTAAAATCTCTTACAGTTATATTGACATTCATGACGATGTACATTTATGAGAAACATGGTATTCACAAAAGTAGAGCAAATTACTATGATTGCAAATGACAAATTTCTTTGGGTAAGAGGATAATGAAAAACTAGTTTCTTAGATGAACTTTTTTTTCCTTTTTACATCGGATTTGTGTATAGAACAAGCTTCTTTTTTTTCTTCTTCATACAAAAACTACCATGTAAAAAAAAATCTGGGAGTCCCATTCAAAAGGCCAACATCTTTGCATCTTATAAGATTTTGTAAAAGAACCAGGGCATCTGATGAAGAACAGCAGGAAAATACAGCAAACACACTCCGCTGTGGGAAAATGCACACATGGTTCAGCAGTACAGACGTCTGAAACCAAATATTGGTTTTTTGAAACGACACACATATTCGACCGAACTTCTCGTAAAAAAGATAACTCGTCTGTTGCAGGTGATTGATTGATTGGGTGGCATGTGAGTTTTTTTTTGTTTTGTTTGTTTTTTAGTAGGGGTGGGGGGTCAGCGCCCTGAGTCCTGGTACCCCTGACCTGTGAGGAGATACTGTCAAGTCCCACAGATCTATATAGAAACTGCCTGTCACCGGCAGTGAGTGACAGCACAACTCCAAGCGTCATCCGCAGAGAGCCGAGTCGTAGCGACTGTCCAACATACAAACACGTTGGTAAGGCTTTTAAAACGGAGCTCCCACAACAAACAAAAGACTGAAAAAGAAGACGTTTTATTGTACAAAGCGGGCAACACAATGCCAGAGAAGAATGTACTGTAGAAACACATCAGGCTTCTCTCCCCTTTTGATATGAAAACTGAGCTTCAGGACTCATTTGTAATCCCACTTTCATCCCAAATAATAATAATGAAATATGGGAGACATCAAAAGAACGAGGCAGTTTAAAAAAAACACAACATATGTACAGGTTTATAAGGATATGTGTGTAAAAAAATAATACAATAACATAGAAAATAATAAAAAGTCATGGCACAATATATGACACAAGGGGGTAAAAACCAAAAAAAATTACCACGTTTATGAATAATGTCGGCTTGTAAAGGGGGGGCTGATATCCAATGTTCACTTCACTGAAACGGCCCAATAGATATACAAAATGCACAAAGAAAACACTAATCAAACAAACACTGTGTGTAGACTGCGCCACAAAACCAGCATATTTTTGGACTTTCTCCTTTTGACTTGACATTGAATCAACCGTTGTCTCATCTTGAGTGAGCGTTAGCAACAAAAAAACCTACCGTACGTATTTTTGCTGAGGAAAAAATTCACAATCTTCCGGTTGATAGCGACCAATGTTTTAAAGTTCATTGTCTCTGAGAATGGTTCTTCATAAAAAGATGAAGTGTGACACTTTTTCTTCCCTCTCATGGCAATCTCCTTCCTGAGACTGAGCAAGGTAAGCTGAAAAAAAGTTCCTAAGTTTCAGTCTGGAGTTTGTTTGTTTTTTTTTTCTCTGCAGGGGGATGTGAGAGTTTTTCTTGGGCACAAGAAGCCATTTTGTGTCCACCAGCCTCTGGCTCCCAAGGTTTATGTTTCGTTACGTTTGTTTGACTTTCGAGAGTGTGTCTTTCTGTATGTGTGTGTGTGTGTGTGTGGATGACAGAGAAAGTGTGTCTGCATGTGTGAAGGTGTGTGTGCATGCTCATGGCGCTGTGGTGATGGCGTTCAGGTCCTTCATCAGGCCCTCAAGGTGGGCCATCTCCTCGGTCAGCTCGTCGGGCTCGTAGCTCTGAGGGAGAGGAACAGGGTTACTGCGAGGGGCGGGGGAGGGGCAGGG
>NW_023339663.1:6070941-6074574 GCF_004916995.1 Morone saxatilis
TTTCACAGAGGACAGGGGGAGTTGTATGGGTGGGGTGAGGCGAGCTGGGGGATGGGTCAATGGGACTAAAGCGGCGAAAAAACGAGGCAGCAAACAAAAGCAAAACATCAAGAACCAAGGAGTAGCCGTTATCAACAGATGGTCAACAGCCAATCAAGGATTAAGACATAAAGTGATAAAAATGAAATGGTCAAAATAAAATCATTCCGGTTGTGGGTTTTTGTTAAGATTGGTTGTTAAATGAATTGATCAAAAGGCAGCCAACAACATAAAAATGGTGAGATTGAAGTTGGAAAGAATAAAAAGAGAGAAAGAACAAACAGAAAATGTGGTTAAAACCAATGTCCAACTGTATAATCCAGTGCCCAAAGAAAACCTGACATGGATTTGGAAGGAATGTGTGATTGGTATAATTTTACAAGACAAGACTTAATAAATATTACATATTCACCATCATTAGTCCTGACAAAAACAGACTGCATTGCTACGAGTAGCCAGTGTGGGGCGCTGTACTCACGCTGTCTACATCTTCCAGCATCTTGCTGGTCTCTGGCACATCAGGGGCGTTGGGCACGGTGACTATCATCGGTGTTCGTGTCCTTCCTAGTGTTCCAATAGAGGCTGTTTTAACAACGTGGGGGTGAGAGGGAGGCCCTGAATGTGACATGCACAAATATACAACAGTCAGTGAAGGCAACGAATGCCTGAAATGGAAACTACTCTCTCTGAAGAGTGAACACAAACCCGGATCACTTCGTGCTATTTGAGTTTCTAAACTGGATCCACTCAAGTTGTGAATAAGTTTAAGAGTGAGGACTCTTAAACTGAGGTCTAAAACCCAACAATGAATTGATCGCTACTGACAAGTAAATAAATAAATGTGCCTATTTACTCCTGAGTAACTTTGAAAATGTTTTGCCTTTTTCAAAAGCAGAAGTGTATGTGTGTGAGCTGTTTTTAAAGATTTACATCTTCAGAACAAACCAAAGTGCTTGGAGCTGAGTGTCACAGACAGGCTGGGGAAGTCTTAAAGTATTGAAAGACAGACTAAGGCTCTGTTGCTTTTGAACTTTTTATGCAATTTGTGGGCAAAAATACAAAATATTGCAAGTGTAAAGACAATGAGGATAGGAGTGGGGGAAAACTTGCTTACTGAGATTCCCAAAATCCCAGTATTGACTCATGATAAGCATTGTTGTTCAAGTTTATCTAATTAATTAGATAAAGAAGTATACGATTCTTGTACTAAATGTACTTTAATGCATGTAAAAAATATGAAAATACATTAATTATGTAATGCAAACCACTGATTCTCTGTTGGTTTTAATGCAAACAATCTGTACCTAACAAATGACTATCAAATAAGGCCAGTCCATTTTATTTGGGATTTGCGGTGAACAGCTTGGATGGCGGTCGGCAGTCTTGTAGTCTGATCTGACCCGAGCTCGACTGTGTGCGTTTGATGTGTGTGTGTTTCTGCTCACCGGTCTGAGCCAGCAGGGGAGTGCTGGGCAGGGCAGGTGACTCGTATGATGGATGGCTGGTGGCTGGGATTGCAGGTACGGCGAAGCTCTTGAGTGGGTGGGCGTGGGCGTGCGGGTGGGCTGAGCGGTGGGGGGGCAGGTTGCTGGAGTAGCTGGGCTCCTCCTCTGTGGTGGTGGAGCCGTGGTAGCTGCCCTCGGGGTCGGCCATGATCTCCGAGGGGCAGGACACCTGGGAGGAGGCGGTGGCTGGAGGGAGGGGCTCTGAACTGGGGGTATTCCTCACCGACTCTGGAGGAGGGGGCAGAGGGGAGTTGAGGTGAGACAATGAGCAGATGGGTTTACAGGCTTATTGCCAACCGGCTTCGCAAGGTTTTTAAATATATTTTAACTGAAAGAACTTATTATGTAATGGATTGCTTTACAGATGATTAAGTTAATCTTTCTGATATTGGGAAAGTGACGTTGTTTTACTCTTTTTTTATAGATTTCTTACAATATATGCAATGAGAGCACGGTGCACGAGAGCTGAAACA
The DNA here is from genome assembly GCF_004916995.1 of Morone saxatilis. Classification (NCBI taxonomy): domain Eukaryota; kingdom Metazoa; phylum Chordata; class Actinopteri; family Moronidae; genus Morone; species Morone saxatilis. The sequence goes on from NW_023339663.1 coordinate 6,072,959, forward strand.
ATTAGGTGGTAATCGATGAACAGAAAATTGTTTCTTTTCATTTAAACCTTTTAAGCAAAAAAAATTGTAATTGGTTTCAGCTTCTCAAATGTAAGTATTTGCAAGGTTTCTTAGTCTTCAATGGTAGTAAACATATCTTTTGAGTTTTGGACAAAATGTCAAAATATTGACAAATATCTACCCTATATTCAAATTAAAAACTGCATACTCACTGTGTAATATGTACCCCAAAACCGTATATGTTATATTACAAATGGTATAAAAAATATATACTTTGTATAAAACTAACACTTAACATTCTTGAAGCTGCAACCAGCAAACTGTTTTCAGCAAAAAGTTTAAATCATTGGCAAATCTGACCGCTTTCCTGGTGGCTTCGGTTTGTTTTGGTTAAAGTTGAGGTGAGTGGAAAACAGCATAAAAACATTATTTTAGGAGGCAGGGAGGTTAGAGAAGAGTGGTTAGTAACATTACAATACTACAATATGAACGTAGCAAGATGGCAGCTGCAAGTGAATGAATGAGCTAATGACAAATCAATGAATGAATATGACTGCTCTGCCCTTCTCTATACGTCTCCTGCTGTCCAGCAGGTGGCAGTCTCTCACCTGTAGAGTCCACCCTGTCTAGATGGGAGATGGGGGTGGCGCAGGCGTGCGGGCGTGGATGCCCGCTGCCCTGGTGGTAGAGGTAGCTGCGTGTCGGCGACGCCAGGCTGCCCATGTGATAATGGTGGTGATGGTTATCAAGGGAATGGATGGGGTGAGCACTAATCACAGCTGTGAATGAAAATGGACATGGATACACACACACACACACACACACAAACAGGATGAGATGTTTAACCAGCTGTAATAATGATGAAGGGTGTGGAAGTATTGCTGGTGAGATACACAAACATGCAATTTTCTGTAATAAACACACTTGAATATTCTCTGTTTGTCACTCAGTCACCAAAATCAGGAAGGAAGAAATTCATAAAAAAAAAAAAAAAAAAATGAACATTTGTGAGAAGAATGAAATGGGTGTATTTAGCATGAGATATATTTTGAAACTGGTAGTTTGCTAAAACGTCTGTGTTCTAATTTCCAAATTCAAAGTGAAGATTTTCAAAAACGGACTCCTCACTATCTATAAATTATGACAAGTTCTACTTACCACTCACACACGCACACACACACACACACACTTACGCTGAGGTGGCTGTGCGTCAAAAGGCATCATCATTTTAGGCCTCATCCCTCGTCGGCCTGCTAGTGTAGACATGCTGTCCTCTGATTCGTGGCCTAAAAGGTACGGTGGAAACCAGCCAATCAGAAAGATCTACTACTACTTTTGTTCTTTTTGTGTGATGATCCATCTGTAGATCTCAGGATCCTCAATCAGTTCTATACAATTGGGTTTTGGTTGCATTTCTAAATGTCACACTCACAACTGAGAGCTGTAGTGTTGGCAGTATGTGCTCGCCACACTGCAATCATGACAAGTAATGGGCATAATGTATGAAAAGCATGAAATGTTTTGCGTGGTAATCACAGAAAAAATAATAGCAAATGCAAGTGTTGACTTGTGAAACAAAAACACCACCAAATTCTCTTCCAGTCATGCTCCTGGAA
>NW_023339663.1:6074585-6079150 GCF_004916995.1 Morone saxatilis
AACACATTTCCTGCCTTAAAAAACCAACTGTTTTCTTAGTCAACCTTCCAAAATGTACTTTCCTGTCTGCCAGCCAAACTTTAAGAAGTTTGCTCAGTGTTATTATGCATGTAAGCTCAGGCAGTAAGGGTGACATTTCACTTTGATCTCTTTCCAAGAACATCACATTTTTAAGTCTTCCCCCTGGGGCAAGACTGACCACGGTAGGAGTTACGCCGCTGCTGCAGGTGGGGGTTGCTGTCCAGGTTGCTGTCAGCTGGCGTGATGTCCTGCGAGGTGCGCGGGATTGGCGTTTCGGTCATGACTGGGTTGGGGTCTGGCGACTTGTCCATGGGCTTGAGCTCCAGCCTCTCGTGGTGAATCCAAAGATCAGGTGGCTTCAGGTCTTTGGAGTTTCCCTTGTATTTGTGGGAGCCGTTTGAGGACTTTGAGGCAGCACGCTTTCTGCAGGGGAGAACACGGAGGTAATGATGAAAGACTGATCTTATTTACAGAGACAGTGACAAAGTGGCCAAAGTACAAGGAACAAAGAACACAGGAGGGAGCTGGGCTGTTGGTAACACAGTTAGCAGATAGAAAGGAGCACTGAGAATTGAGATACAAAAAAAAAGAGGACAAGAAGGGGAACAGTGTGACTGAGCTCCATACTTTTTCTGGTGGGACGTGGTGCGCCGTGTGCACAGGAAGGCCCCAACCACCACCACGATGATGGTGAAGGCTCCCACTGAGACGATGATGACAATGACCAGGATGTGATTTTCAGTATTGCCTCCCACCCCTGATTTATCTCAAAAGGAGAAAGAATGGATTAGACTGGATGCATTTATAAATACATCTTTAAAGACACTGATGAGTCACTACCAAGAAAACACGGCACATTTCGCTACATCAAAAATATTGACCCAAAAAGTCGGTTCAAATTGCAAATTTCAAAATAAAAAGTGGGTGGGAGGAAAATCTTACCAACTGCATTTCCATGGTCCTGTGGATGTTGGTTTCCTGAAGGCCCTGGCTTCGGTGGAAGATTTGAAGCTGATTCAAATGAAAAAAATGTGTTATAATGAAACTCTCCTTACGTGTTTTTATGACCTCATCTACTATGATATTTAGTTATCTGTCAAAAGTTCACGAGATACATTATAATCTTTAACATTTCTACAAGCACAAATAGATTTCGCCGGACATGCAGCCCAAGGTTTCATCAGCCTAGAAGGAGGAAATCTTTGGAAAGAGAGATACACGAGGTGCAGAGTCAGCTGTGAAAGATAAAGTGTGGAGGGGGATTTTACCTTGGTCATTAGCCATTTTGTCAGAGGACTCAGCTTAACAGGCCAAAGGAGAGCAGGGAGGGAGAGACAATAAAAAGCAAAAAACAGGTTAGCTGAAAAGAGCAGCGAGGGAGACAAATAAAGCGAGAGATGGGGATTGTGAGGAGGAAAGTAGGAGGAGGAAAGAAGCAAAAACTAGAAGAATGAAAAATCGTGAGAAAACCAAACAGCAACAGTGTACTACAGACACAGCCAAGCTGACATTAAAAGCAGAGAATCTATATTAAAAATATTCTATAAATAGTACAATTAAACACATTGATTTTAAGTAAATAGTGCATCCCTGTCAAAATATTCAGACAAGAACAAAACAAGGTGTATGCAGCACTGTCAAACTGAACCTAAAATAGCTTTTTTACATTTGGTGCTGGGTACAGATTTGCTGACCAGACTTTGAAGTAATTTGATCATCCCCAAGCAATCAACAAGGCTTGGGAAACATCTCTGCCTCAGCTCTCAGGAGGCTTTCTCACAGCAAACTCCATCAGGAGAGTGTTAACTAGGAAATGTATTTAAGTCAGAACTGGCACATCATATGGGAGAAAGTTAATAGGGGAAAATGCATCCTTGGAGAGCAGCACACTGTTGGGCATCATCAACTTGGGATTTTGATGTGTTTTCAAAACAGGCCATTTTATATGAAGATCTACGTTAACTACCGTTATGCAAACCTTTGTTGTGCCAGTGAAAGTCAAATCTTAAAGCTGCATTAATAGATTGTTTTGGTCACATCAAATGAGGGCAGAGTAACTGTTATAGTCCAACTTTAGCTCGGCATGAAATGTGATGTCTGATAAACATTTAAAAGCATGTCACTAAAACTGGAGCTCCTGGATTGCTTTTCATCGTCTCAATGGTAAATTAAAGCAGCAACAAGGAACGGCCCCTGCGGGCAAAAGTGGTAGTGTTTCTACAACCTCATTTCATTGATTTCAAGGGNNATTAAGAATAACTACATAGAAACATCTTCTCGAGGATGCGCTTGTTTATATATGCAGGTCATAAAGAAGCATTAGAATTAAACTAAGGCTGTTTCATAATCAGTTAAAAACTCCTTGTAGTAGGTTTAAACACCACGGCCCCACCAACTCCGCCCTCTACGTTGTCTTAAGCAGAGCTGTAGGACGTTTCAGCAAACAGTTGCCTGTTTACACATCAAGCAGACACGCAGTAAAATTAGCATTCATTTGGAGTCGTGTTTCTGGTGACCTGACTAATGTAAATCCAATATTCATTCTCTCTCCATTTAACTCTTCAGGAGTCCTACCAACCTCCTGAGGACAATATATGACTCTTGAAGTGCAAACTGGGATTATATACTTTTACATATCAAATCACACTTGAACTGGCAAAAGGGGTGGATGCAGTTTCATTGCACCACTGGTCCTTATCGTGTTCCCATCTCGCCTCGTCTTTCAAACTTACTCTTAGGAGTGCGGAAATGTACGGCCTCAGACATGGGGCCCATGCCCTTTGAGTTTCGGGCCTGGATCTTGAAATAGTAGGTGGTGTCCAGCGTCAACTCCTGGATCTGGTGGGTCAGGCGGTTGCCCACGACTGGTTCAATAACCCAGTCGTGGACCTCAGCGTTTACATCTGTACTGTAGTAAATTATATAGCCTACAACAGGGAGGGGCAGAAAGATAGAGACAAATATGTTAATGTTCATAGGCTTTATTGCTGTGAAACTACAATGTTTTTGTTCTGCACAATCACAGTCATGTATCGCACTCTTTATTGGATTCATATAATTTACCGCATTACATCTACTTTTAGTAAAAGCCTGCAGTGCAGTGAACAGATGGGAGATTGATGTTGTTCTCTGACCACTACTTGCATAAAATGTCTGAAAAGTGAAAGGAAAAAACATTTTCTTTTGGATTTTACATGCGTAATCATTTTGTTTACATCAATTCTCAACTTAATGTGATTGCATTAGTCAGTGTTTAATGGAGAGTTGTTAGAAAGAGGTCTAAATGGTTCAAATCAAAGACAAGTTAGAAATATGACTTTATTTCAGTCAAGAATCCGACAATTTTGTATGTCATATATAGGATGAACTGGAGATTTATATTTTAAAATGTGTAACACACAAGAGAGACTCACCAGTGATCTTTCCATTGGCCTCAGAGGGAGGTTGCCAGTTGACAATTATGGTGCGAGGCTTGTTCTCTTTGCTCACCACGGTCACATCTTTGGGGGAGGAGCTGGGAACTGGGGGGGGGGGGTTGAGACAGGACATTTATTGAGTTGTTGAACAGTTAGTGCACCACTCACTCTTAACTTTTACTATTAGATATGAGTAAACTCTGTGTGTGCCTTTGTATGTGTCATGTGCAGCTTAGCACATAGTCTTAGGATACTGTATGTGCTTTTTATGTCTCTATGTGACTGCCCTCAAAAATCGATGAGCTGAAGTTTATTACTTGTTTATGACCTTCCAATCACCAGTCACTTGCACACACACACACACACACACACACACAAACACCTGGCTGGGCAGAACTGAAAACTGGCTATTCTGCTCTCTATAATAAAAACAACTAAAACTTCTAGTTAATGGTCTAATAAATCTTCATACAATAATGCATATAAAAACGCAGGTTCAAAGAAAATTTATTTTTGTTTTTAATGTCTGGTTTATTGTCGAGCAACTTCTAGCTCAGCAATTACAATTTACAATGAAGTATGGGCTCTGATACTTCACAGCTTGCAGATTTTAGTATCTTCAGTGTTAGATACGGAGCACTGCAGGAATCTTATACAAATACTCAAGGGCTTATATATTTTCAATACAGAATGGCCGCGGGATTTAGAAGGACAACATGTTACTATGGTGACAGTACTGTGAGCAATTGTACCACTAACACAGTCAATTTATGCAGTTTTGATCCAGCTGACTCAGGCGAGAGAAATAATTAACCGTCATACTTCAGATATTGCGGCAAGCAAAAGGCAACATAACGTTTGTCCAACAAAACTACAACAAAATGAATTTTGTTCTATAAGCTTAAACCAATTAAAGGGCCAGGTCTTAGTTTGTGGCTCTACTGATCCTCAGGCTGAGACGCCAGGCCATTGGTTTGCAAATCAAGAAAAAAACATGAAAACAAATAATTTGTTTTAACAGGAAATTGTACTATTATTATTGTTATTATTATTATCATTATTATTATTATTTATTTATTATTATTATTATTATTTTTATTATTATGTATATATTTTTTTGTATGAAAG
>NW_023339663.1:6079250-6096947 GCF_004916995.1 Morone saxatilis
TTATTATTATTATTATTATTTTTATTATTATGTATATATTTTTTTGTATGAAAGCAGGGTTAGTCCAACCAGAATTATATTCTGCAATCACGAAATTTGCGGCAGGTTTCCTCAATTTCACTTGCAGTTAATTGAAGGTCTACTGATAAATACCTGTCTTATTATTTGGATTATGTTATACTGTCTAGTGTCAGCTTGAATTTCCTCAGGAGTGTCCTCTCCTTCAATTCAGGCTGCAAAAAGTGAAATGTTACTCACAGCCAGGGAGTTGTTACACTGGACAAGTTGGCTTATGTTGTGTTTCTGCACAGCTATTGTGTGTGTGTGTGTGTGTGTGTGTGTGTGTGCGTGCGCGTATGTGTGTGTTCCTACTGGTCTCAAAGGTGGTGCCCTGTGCAGTCATGCTCCACGTGCTCAGGCGGCGGCCTTTGGTCACCATGACGGAGAACTCATACAGTGTGTTGGGCTTCAATCCCGTCACCATGTGGTTCAGGCTAGTGGTGTTGGCCATCTGGGGAGAGACAGACAAACAAGAGAGAACACACACAGACACACAAACACATACAAACAAGAATTCAGTATTCTTGAGTATAAAATGGCAAAACAAATCCCAATCCCCAATTCCTAAACTTTCAAGGTGACAGAACAAGTGAATGTCAATCAACTAATCAATCAAATGTTTCTAAACAATCACTAGTCTAACATGCTGAACAGAGTTTATGAGTGGAATCAGAACCTTTTACATTTGTGATACTCAGTCATGTTTGGTGTGAAACATCGTGCCACACAAAGTGTAGCCATTACGAATGAGCTATAAAACCATATAAACACGGGTGCGTTTCACATTTCTATGGCATTTCAGACTTTAAAAAGCTTGAGTTATGTAACCATTTATCTTGATCTTTGCTGGCCTGAGCTGACAGGAGAGAAAGGAGGCTCAGCTTTAGCTTGCTGGGGGTCGTAGCAGCAGCGAGTCAGGTCGCCAGGTCTCTAACAGCCCTATCTATAACATTGCGTGCTATGACAAAAGTGCAGTTCTCTGGTGGGGGCTGTCAAACAGAGGGCACTGGGATAGGAAAAGAAAACACTCTCTGCTTTAGAAACATGCTGCCAGTTTGACAGCAGTGGTCTCTTCAATAATGTACAAGCTTGTCTGGCTAGACTCGCTCTAAAAGAAGAGAGCACATGAAGAAGAGTAGCATTAAGGTGAAGCCATCGCTGTTGGTTAGACGGGTCTCTAGTACAGCTGTACTTGCAGTATATAGGATGTACAAGATGTGATCTACACTGCATTGATAAGAAACATTAGAAAAGACCTTTCTAATAGACTTGTTAATATATTGAATTTGGTTAATAGGACAGAAGCATAATGAGCCTGTGGAACTCCTTAATTACTGTCACAGTGTGAGAATCAAACCAATTTGAGCATCCACTCATGGCAGCAAGACTCAGCTCTGTGTGTGTGTGTGTGTGTGTGTCGTTCGTCTGAGTTGGCTGTATGGAGAATGCACCGTCAGATCTACACCATCTTCTTCTACTTCCTAGTTTGTCTTGTCCTTGTTGAATAATTTATCAGTAAACGCAGGCCTTTATCTGAGCTCTGCCCAGTCACAGGTTTGCACACATGCATACAACCATGAACACACACACACACACACACACACACACACACATCCACTGTGATCCAGTATGCAGAGATAAGTAATCATTATAATTGAGCTGCAGGCCAAGAATCAGAAGCTGAATCTCAAACACCTTGTTTCAGGTTCAGCTCACTGTGACTCATAAATCATATAATACATTACACTCATGCGCATGACTTCACTCTGTATGCACTCTGCATCTGTATGACACTGAACACACAAAATTTGTGTAATACTCCAGTGCTGCACTTGATTGTTTCATTGACCATGGACTCTAGAGCTTCATGATCCATCAATTTATCATCATCATTTCATTTATCAAGCACAAATTTACCAGTTTTAATTGCTCAAATGTAAAGATTTGGGCTGCGGGAACATTGTAGACTAAACTATTGATCAATTTATAAAGACTATTAAAGTAAGATTCTTCAAAGTTTTGGATACTAGTTATGATTTTCTTTGCAATAGCCATTCTGTGTATTTAAATTAAGCAATTTTCTCTCTACGTAGCAGTTTTTATAGTTAGTGTTGGGGTCCGCCATTCCCATTGCTGGATTCAAATTGCCTACTTATGCAAAGGCATAATTGAATACTTGAGTTCTTAACTGAAACAGCGTGAGTTTGTTTGGCTGCACGGTAAACACATACATTAGCTGCTTTTCTGTTGTAGTTTGTATTTCTATTTATTGTATAATATGCTATTTCTGCAGCTAGGGGAAAGTAAGAAACGGAACGTTAACTGAATAAATGTATTTCTCAGGTTTTAAATGTTATTGGAAACATTCTGGATAATGTAAGTGCACATCTCAACACAATGAAAAACATAGGTCTAGTTGTTTTTTAGACAAAATCAAGGAAATGTTACATATTATATGTTTAAAAATGTGTTTATTTAATTGTTTTAGCAGTTAAGAGTGAAGAGCAACCAGTGTTACCGGTGCTGTGGTATTAAACTGCACTGGCTGTTACCACTGTTACTATAGATGTTGCCAAATCAACCAGGATGGAAATTTAAGGACTATAAATTTAATAAAAAATTAAACTCATCTAGACCTGCTACTGTACCATCATTGAAAAAGAAGCTTTAACTTTAGTGAGGCCATTATAGGTTTAATGAAACCACTATATCCACAGCTACAGATAGCAATGAGCTGAGCTAGCCTCTGAGCTGTACAATCAGACAACCTTTAACAGGAATGCAGAGCCAAGTATTTGATTTGGTTATGTAGACCTGACCCCCCTGTGAACCATCTCTTACTCAACTTAAAACAATGTTGCGAGGAAGACTAATGTAGCACTAAATTTTGAGGAAGAATTTCTTAGTTCAAGTACAGAGCAACTTCTCTTTATAGTGCCTTGAAAATAAGATTATTGCTTGGTTACAAATGTCTGCATTATGCTGCCACTGTGCTTTGGAGCTGCTGTGGGAATAGATCATTGGATGACATTACTTTTTATTTTCAGCACATCAATATATCTCTCTGGTAAGTGTGGGCGTGAAGAGATGCATAAAGTCCCCATGCACCGAAGTAAACAGAAATCTAACTGTATAAAATGAAGGCGTATTACCAAAGTTTGATCAGGCTGAACTGATTTGATTTGTACTGAATTACACCAACTTGTAAATAAGTTACTTGAGCGTGAAAATGCTGAGCTAAACCAGAAAAGAAGAGAGCTTAAAAATAACACTGGCGCTTCTTTTCTTGGAGAACTCATCTACAATGAAATTAACAGTAAAGACTTCAGAACATGGGCTTTTAAATCCAATAATAGTATTTCCTGAATTGAACAAACACACATACAATCAGGAAGTTAGTATCGAACAAGAACCTCTTACCTTCACTTTAGTGTTGGCAGGGATGTTGGTCTTCCAGCGCACTGTGTAGAAGCGGTTATCTGTGATCTTTTGGTTCTTGGGAAGCGAGTTGTCGGCCCAGGTCACCTTGATGGTGTCGTGGCTCAGCACGGAGGCCTGAACGCCCACAGGAGGCATCATGGGAGAGGGGTCTGGTACTGGGGTGTATGAAGCATGGATATGGTCGTAGATGTCAATATCGGGGTCTATGGGGTCTGCACGTCAGTCAGAAAACCCGCATGCATGCACACAAATTATAATGAACAAAATTAAAACATAAAAAGAAGCGTGGTGTGGTGAATCAGACAGTGGAGTCAAAACGGGATGCAGGGAGGAATGAAGAGGAAAAAATAATGTTATTGAGTTAAAATGAAGGACGTCAACGAGGGAGGAAGAAAAAGATAACATAAGTGCAACAAGGATGGGATTGGGAAGGGTGAAGAGAAAAAGAGAGAAGATTCTATTAGAAAAACAGACACTGACCTCTACAATAAGATGAATGTACAGACTTGGTTGCTATAAAGAAGCTACTGTAGAGAATGTGGTGTTCTATCAATAAATACTGTAGCACTACAGAGAGAGAGGAAGAGATACTCTATTCACAAGGAAAGATTACAGTAAATGGAAAACTAGAGTGCAAGCAGAAACCTACAATCCTACATCAAACTTTACAAACTTGCACATTAAAGTGTTGACCCGCTCTTTTCAGAGGGAGTCAGTACTGAAATGTGTCTAGAAATGTTTACATCAAGGAGCTTTTCACAACTTTTTAATGTGAAGTGGATAAACAGAAGGACACTGAATGCACCGGAACATTTCCTTCCTTTCAGAGTATAGTTGACAAGGTGCATTATGTCCTTGAAAACTGTAGAAAGAATATTGAGGCTTTAAGTAACGGAGCCTGCAGGCAGAGAAGAGGGTCACGGACAAGTGGTGGCTGTGGTTGGATGTGCATGTGCCAAGTGCTGTTTCTGTTCTGAGGCTCAAAGGTGTTGTGAAAAAGCCATGGTAGAGCTTGGTCTCACCCTCTTTCCACAGTCCTTGAATCAATACTAGAAAATAACCGTCATGCATCACTCCTATTGTGAACATAATGATGTTTTAACAGAGTTACAATTCTAATTCGGTTTGGGTTATAACAACTGCTCAATATTGCTTTGCATGTTGTGTATTGTGTGTTTTGTGTTGCATGTTTTAAAAAGTACATGTGCTGATATATTTATAATAAATTATATTAACCTTTTGGCTAACTGTAGCAATTAAAATAACGTTTATTAATATGACTATCCCTGTTAAATAAACCAGGATGCAAACAGTATTATCATTTCAAGTCTTGATTCTAGCCATATGATATGATATATGTTGTGATATCAATATACTGTATATTGTGATATAGTAAGGTTTTTGTAAATGTAAAAGCCTGAGAAGGCTAATGCAGAATAAAAGATACCTGAAAAACATCACATTGCACAAATTCTGTAAATCCAATAATACCAAAGTTAATATCATCTTACTTGATATTATTTGACATTGCCTGCAACGCTAAAACAACCAAACAAAGTAAAGGAAAATCCACCTCAGTAGAAATAATATAAAAACCTCTGTTGGTTGACACGTTTCTATGAACTCCCTGCATATATCATCATATTTATCTATTCAACAACTAAGTACTCTATTCAATTTTAAAATGTAGTGGTAGTGACCTTTAAGGATACCATTTAAAGCGCAGTCCAGCACTTGGATAAGATAAATGGTATTTAGTAAGTTACATAACAACACGTTGTTTAATTATATGTTTATGTAAGAGTGTGTATGTGTGTTTGCACGAAGAGCACTTGAGTGTGTTTGTGTGTAAGGTACCTGCCTAAAGCCCAGTGAGTATGAGTGTGTTTGTGTGTCTATGGAAGGAAAAGAGGGGCTCAAAAAAGCAGCTTCTGGCCAACATACTGAAGGGTAAACACTTCAAGATGGCCTTCTGGTCACTACTTTCTCTCCTTTTGGTTTAGTTGAGACGGAAGAAAAAAGCTTTGGTCAGTCACCCTTGATGACACTCCCCCTCGACCACTTGTTGGTCTTCTCCTCGCCGCTTCACTCCATTTGACACCTCTTTGTGCAGAGCTGCCCTCATTATATTCTGACTGAGACTGAGTCAGTGTGTGTGTTTGTGTGCATGATGAAGATCCAAGCATTCATGTGGCTGTGGAGAGGCACTGTGGTTTTTGGAGTGGCATGCAAGCTGCATTTCTTTACCCAGCTTGGAAGAATACAGTCTCCAGTGTTGGTAGAATACACTGCAGGAAAGAGGCTGACTTGCCCTTGTAAGGTTGTTGTTTTTTTAAGCAGATGAGGGTGCAATCTCTCATTCCTGCTTTTCAGTTAAGACGTCATATTATTATAACATATTCAACCTAGCACACTCTCAGCAGCAAGTTCACCAAGTTTTTCCTCAGTTTCTTCCAAAAGTAAAAGTACTATGTAGGTCAGCTTGTCTTTTTAATCCCGACTTGAACAAACTGGCAGGAACGGAACGCGCCCCTAAGGATTCAGCAGCAGACGATGGTGGTGGGCTTTGGTTCTGCTTTGAGAGGAAACGTTTGGATCTGACGTAGGGTTGCCAAAGCCACCACGGGGGGTCTGCGTGTGTGCAGCGCTGCGTGTATGTGTGCGAGGATATGAAGGAGCAAGATCTTCATAGAGAGAAGTGTACAGTATGACAGTGTGCGGGTGTGTGCAGACACTTAAACTGCCACCCCCCCTCGATGCATGTTGACGTGACTCGTCATCCAGCATCCCACCCCTCTCCTGCTCAGCTGTGCAATAGCGCTGCGGCAGAGACAAACCGGAGTGATCAAGGCTGAGCGGGGAGGTGGGAGGCTGGATGGAAGAGGAGGCGGGTGCAGCCCACATTCTGAGACACCCCAGGGAGCATGGGCTGGCTGTCTTCTGACACTGTCACATAAACTGTGTGAACTCAGCTGACTTGCAGTCTAACTGGCAGCCTTTCACACTTTAAGATCATTTGTCTAGCACACTGTGTTGGGACTTAAGTTCTACTTCTAATTGTTAACGGGGTTGTGATCCGAGGCTTAAAGAATTATTGATCGTCTGGCTGACAATTACACTGGATTGTACATACTGTTTGGCTGATGCAACTAAATTTGCTTCATTGTAAAGCACGCAGATATTTAACGATAAATGGATCACAGGTGATAGTCCGACTGATGCTGGATTTTTAAAGCAAGTATTGATTTAAAAGAATAATCATGTGTGTAGATACAGTTTATTTTCCTCAAAAAATACCCATTGCTACTGAAATCTTAATATTGGGAAAACTGGTAATCTCAGGGCAAAATCTAATGGCTTGAACATTTGATTAAAAAGAGACTCAAATGTACTGGGGACCATTATGAAGGGAGTTAATTAGATACCCATGTCTGGACCCCCGAGTCCAGACACATTTTGGCTGGTAATGATCTCAGGTTAGAGAGAGCAAAGATAAATGTCATTCTTTTTTTTCTTTTTTTTGGACTTAGTGACTACATCCCTCCAATGTGAGTAGGTCCTATAATACTGTCTACAATATCTGTTGTATATGAGCTAAATGATTTAAGTTTCTACCACAGACAAACAGTACAAACTATATATAAACTATTGAATTCTTACTTTGTGTATCCAAGAAATGTCCTGTTTTAAGGCAAGCAGGGAGTAGATTTATATGTAGATCTTGATGCGTGTAGTTCATACCTGACTGTGGTCTGGTGATGGCGCTCTCATACACAGGAATCCCCTCACCCACATTGTTAAAGGCCTTCAGTGTGATCACATAGTGAGAGCTGGGGTCTGAGAGAGGGAGGAGCGAGAGAGAAGAGACGAGAGAGAGAGAGACAGGACGAGCGAGATAAAATGATGCAGCCATCTAATCAAGCCCAAAAACTCTCGAGAGTCTCGCCTCATAATTGTGATATTAGCTAGAATGAGTATTTGAATACAATCATTCCTCTTACTGTGATTGTAATGAAGGCTTCAATTATGCATAAATAGATATTTTGGAACCATTCCTCCCTCAGACCATCTCCGATTTATGAAGACTTATTTTTTAACTCCATCATCCATTTAAACCTTTCCTGAGGTTTACGATTTCGTAAACTTATTGGCATGCGTGATTCAATTCCACTGAATAAAAACCACCCAAAAGAATATGACCTACGTAATAGATACAGAAGGACAACAAATCCTTTTCCTGTGGAACTAAATAATTAATTAGTAATTGTGTGTCTTGCTTTTCAACACAATCCCGGTATACTGACACAAGAGCATCATCACAACAGTGCTTTCTTGCGTTTTATTAAGAAATGGTTTAATCTAACTCCCCCAAAATCACACAATTGATAATACTTGCAATTTTCTCAAAGGCTGGACTGATTGGCAATCACCGAAACATTTGTGAGAGGTTAACTTTATGTTGGTGTTCATTTTTGCTTTAATGACGGCAAGAATTAAAATCAACAAAAACAAGTTTGTTTTATTTAAGCATTTTTGACCTTTAATTATTGTGTCCCCATTAGGGTAATCCGTTTAATTAGCGGCTCAGGCGTGTGTCGGAGAAGAGCTCATTAATGCTCTAAATGCTCACTATGAGTTACAGTTGAACTGCTTCATATTGTTTGTGTGTGTTTACTCCTTAAAATGTTGGGATTTTTTTTCAAATTTAAGAATAGTTTCAGTGTCAGATATACCACAGTTATATTTTTAAGAAGGATAATCACTGAAATGTTTTAAAAGGTCCAGTGCGTAACATTTAGGAGGATCTATTATCTATATGGAATATAATATTCACCGGTATGTTTCCATTACTGTATAATCACCTTCATTACCTCATTACCTTAGAATAAGACGTTTATATCTATAGACGCCGCCAGTTTCTACAGTATGTGTTTCTACAGTAGGCCAGAAGGGACAAACCGAACACTAGCTCTAGACAGGGCTGTTCTTCACACTTAGAAGGGGAGGGCAAAGCAAGGGAGTTGCACCTCCACTGCTAGATGCCACTAAATCCTACACACTGGACCTTTAAATGCCGCCATTTTAGGCAAATTCATCCTCATGGTCTCATCAATATCAGGGGGTATTTGAAAAATCAGCTGAGATTCTTCAATGCAATTGTGCAATTATGTGGGTGACAAATAATATGAGCCATCAGATTAATATCTCAGTAAAAACAGAAGCATTACAAACAGAAGGAAACATCATGATATACATGTATCAATACAGAAGGTAAGGTTCTTACCAAGGTTCTCGATGGTGTAGTAGCGCTGCTTGTAGTCCACTTTGATAGTCTGAGCATGGGGACTGCCGATGCCATAGCCGATGGTGTAACCGCGCACCACAATGTCCTGGTTCTCTGGCGGCGTCCAGCTCACCACGATGCTGTTGACCAGGGGTCGGACGTGGAGGGAGCTGGGCTGGTCTGGCACACGTGATTCTGGTGAGGGAAATGAAGGAAAAAGTTCAGCAGAGATCTTCAGTTAAACAATCAGTCAATTAAATGCATCATAAAAGCAACTGACTAGTTTTGGTTTAGTCTGTATGAATTGAGTAAAACAGATGTTTTTTTACCATCCAAGTCGCTCTCAAATGTCTCCGCTGTGGTCCACTCGGTAGCCGGTCCCGTGCCGTTCACCGTCGTGGCCGACACCCGGAAGGCGTACTCTGTTCCACGCTCCAGACCTGGACAGGCAACACAAAAAGGTCAGATTCAAAGCACGGATATTTAAACTGAGCTGTGGCTGAAATGAATCTCAAGCTGCAATAGAAACTATTCCATTAAAACTTCTCTCTCTTTCTAAAACCTTCAGTTTAAAATTTACTGGTGCTCTCCAGTTGGCTGGACAATTGGGCTTTGAGTTGCAGACGATAAATACTTTGAAAGCACAAATATCTTAAACAGATGCCCGATACTTCCCTGCACAAAAGGAGAAAGTCTATAAGCTTGCCTAGGGACGGATCAAGTGAAGGTTTCTGTGGCGCAATTAACCCTCTTTTCCACTCAATATCATGGAAGTGATTGAGATTTATTTCTCACCTTTAATTAATATGTTTTTGGTGGGTAAAGATTTATTTTCTGTTAAGAAGCGTTGAAAAGAAAAAGTGTGTAAAAGCAGCTGGCACAAGAATTATGAACCCTGAAAAAGGGGAGAACTTTCGGAGTGTGGATTCGTTCATATTTTAAAGCTATATCTCCTTCAGAAAGAGCAGTTTCACCGCTGGGTGCCGGCTTTGGTATTCAGAAAAGATGGGAACGCCTGCTGACAAATGATGTGTTGCTGTATTAATTTTCGGTAACATTTTTCATCATCGTCACATTGTCCCATTTGCACGCAACATGCTAATCCTGTAGTCTTTTCTCTCTGTACCCACTATCCTGGGCTACCCTTGGGGGTAGCTTCTGAAGACTGCCTAACTATGTGTGCCTCCAAGGCTACAACATCTCCTTCTAAACGCTTTTGAACCAACAAACACCCCTCTGTTTCACCCCCCAGAATGTTCTCAAAAATCAACTTTTAAGTGTATATTCTCTTTGATGCAGCACACAGCGTGAGGCCGGGCCACTTGAAAGTTGCTGAGACAACATCTAATATTAATCACCATTGCTGTGTGTCTCTGGTGATATTGTGCATATTTTGGTAGTAGCAGCGGGTAACATTGGGGTACAGTAAGACATGTTACTCCATCTCAAAGTATTTAGATACATTTTAGATGTTTACTGAATAAATGGACTAACTATCAGACAGACCCCAAACAACAACTCAAGACACGCCTTCGGTCTCAAGATCTCAAAATCAAGATTTTAAATATTGCAGCATGTCAGATATAGCTGACAGTATCGAAGATACATCCAGCAGAGATAAAATGGAGTCTGATAACATAAAAGTTTTAATGTAGGACTGATCTGTATGTACAAAGAAAAGGAAAAAAAGACTTTTCTTTCTGGGTCCACCATTTTAAAAATATTTTTAACAATCACATCGAAATGTAGACCTGGAGACCGTCTATGAACTTGAATGTAATACCGCAGTTGTCAAGCTGTGTTTTGAGTCACAAATCACTCACTGTGCTATCGCTATCTCGATGGCTCTGTTCACACTTCAAAACACACCCTCAGCAATCCAAGAAGACAGCTTGAAAACACAAGTGTGAACACACCCAAAGACATACTGAGGATACAGTAAAAAAAAAAAAGCTTCCAAACCATCTGTATAGATAAGAGTTGGTTAACACCCTCTTTTTCTCTGCATTTCTCTGCTCCGTCTCTTGTTCTATTAATCCACCCAGCACTCAAACAGTAACAATATTCATTTTCTGTAGCTATAAATGGTTTTATGCTCTATTTAGCAGTAGTCTAGCTTCCATCCTCTAAACCATCATCTCTACCCGCTCATCTGATGCAAGGTTGCAATCTATCACAGGGAGTCAAAGTTTACCCACAGATAAAACCAAATATGAGTTATATGAACTGAAATCTGACCACAAGTGCTGACTTGAGATGCATTTAAAATGTATTTTAATGCCAAGTGGGATCTGCTGTCGATTTCTGCTGGATCTAGACACAAGCTGGATGAAAATTACTAGGTAGGTCTGAACTGGGTTTATAACTCGCCTTTACCTTACACATACAGTAATAAATGCCCCACATTCAAACCCACTTACAACGGATCATCGCAAAATCTTTCTGAGAAACTGCAACGGAAGACAACAAAGCTGGTAGGTGGGATCTGAGCCTAACAAAAAACTAAATACACAAAATCTCACAAAATGATTCTTGTAGTTTTATTTCGACATTGGCTATTGTACTTGAGCTAACTGCTGAGTCAGTGCCCATTACCGTCGATGAGCTTGAAAAGCTGGGTGCCTCCAGTGGTCTCGGCTGCTTCGCTCCTCCGGGATCCTTTCCGGTATCGGATCTTGTAGCCGGTGATCTCCCCATTCTGACCACTAAGGGGTGGGGGCTGCCACTGAAGCATGATGCTCTGAGGGGGGAAAGTGATATTAGACGGGGAAAAGAAAACCCTACGCTTAGCACATGTGGGACCATCTGCTGTTGGGCCTGCAGCTGTAAAGGTGACCTCATAGTTTAGCAGGTAGCATCACACCTTCCCACACACCTTGGCAGACGCCTCTGTGTTAACGTAACTCTGCAGGTTTACTGTTCTGTTCGCCAGAAACAGTCTCGCCTGCCCCTCCCTTCAACCTGACAGTGGTGCAAATGGGAGGGCCCCGCAAGAACAAACACCCCTCTGAGCATGGGCGACGCAGTGCAGATTGACGCATTAGGAAGAAATAAACACATGAATTATAGAAGGTGGTGTCCTGATGAGCCGGGGGTTGCACGTGTGGGGGTGTGGACAGGTTAACCCTGCAGAGACACCGAGGCAAAGAGATGAATGCAGGACTCTTTGCTGGCGGGTCCATGCTGCACTGTTGTGGGATTCATGCATCAGAGTTTTTGTGTGTTGTGTGTTTAAAAGAGATAGGTGGGGGGTAGCCCAGCGTGGGAGAAGAGTTAATTAACGCTTCCCCACTGTCACACTGATGCACAAAAGCCTGAATACATGTCGAGGGCACACACACGCTCCTCCCCAGCCGAGTCAAGGGAATTGCACAAATTAAATTTGTGTTAAGTGTGTTCAATTATTCCATTTTTCTTATTACACTATCGGTCCTGACTCGTTATGCGTGTTGCTTTTCTCCCTTCTTCTCCCTAATCATGAAAACCTGTTTAATTGACTTTTGGAAAATCGCAGGGGAAGGTGAGATGGCAGATGCCAAAAGGAATAAAAAAGGTGCAAAATAAGATCATAAAAATATGATTTTCAGGTTGCCTTGCAGGTAAAAGATGCAAGGTTCTGCTTGACAAGGCCCAAAGACAAGACTGAATATGAAATGCATGTTAATTAGGTATTTTTTCCCCAGTTCCATTTGGTTGGGCGTATCAACCAGCTAATTGCATAAATGCTTTGTATCTATATACTTGTACCAGAATTATTGACTTAATGACTGTTCATATTCAGAATTAAGCACAATGACAACAAAGAAAAAAATAATTGACTAATTTCAATATGTTTAGGAATAAAGGATGCCAGATGTTTGTTCCACTATTTCAAATTGGCTTGTCTGGGCCTAATTGGGGAGGGACAGCTGGATGTACCACTATCCATTCAAAAACAATTCTGCTACAATTTCTGTCCTTTCCACAGAGTGTCCCCTCTTCATTTCACTCTTAACATTAGCATGAGAGTGTTTTCTCTCCACAAATCTCAGCTGAGTATCCCTCAGCATGGGTGGCCAGTTCTCACTCAAGCTGGGAGTGTGTGATAGGATTGTCTACCCGTTTTTTTTCCTAGTTTGCTTTGACAGTTCTCTCTCACTCGGGCTCTGCATCGACCAGCAAAGGGCTAAAAGCGCTGGCTGCTGCTTTTGTAGTCAATGCACACACCCTGAGGTTTTCCGTATCTTCTTCTCTTTGCCGTTCTCTGTTTGCACTTGCTGTCTCACGTGTCACGAGTGAGAAACATCTTTTATCAAATTTAATCCATCACTCGGGTGGAAATGTACAATAAACATGCCTACAGCTCTCTGTTTGAAGATCAAATGGCTAAACAGATAGACAGCTAAGGCCAGTTTCCTGTTTTAATCAGGACCCTGTTGCGAAGCCTGCAGCCACCTTAGCAGCCTGATCTAATCAAGAGTGTCACGCAAACCACCACAGTATCTGTAATAAATCTGATTTAACAATGACACTTAAAAAGACTGTGAGACATCAGGAGTTGTCGCCTGGACTGTGAGAAGTTTGATCCAGTTATCTCTGAAGAGAAATGCAATCTAGATAAAAGAAATCCCACTTTCAAACACTTAAGTCTATTGTGAATTTATTCTATTTATCCTGTCACCTAAAAAAAACCAACAGGGTGAAATGGCTGTTAGCAGGGTAGCTTTGCATATAATGTCCCAATAAGCATTTATTTCACCAGTCAAAAGACATCTTTGGAATCGTGGGCTAATTTGTTTGAAAAGCGAACATTTTCTTAAATGTGTTTTAGTGTTTCAAAACCTACATGTTGAAATATGGAAATGTAAAAGTTGTCTAAACTCCTTTAGATCTGTAAATCACCAAACCAATCGGTCCTTGGATACTTTGACCGTTATTTTACTTTCTTGAGGATTATTTCTAGTGTGCCTGCATCTTCCAGGCTCATATTTTTTTGTATCCTTGCATATCTGACCTGCAGGCTTTTTTGCCAGACACTGTACAGATGGAGAGTGATACTGAGGAAAAAACCTTTTGAGAGGCAAGTCTCCTGCCGATGAGAGGATCGATGAGGGTTCACGCACCCTCTTAAACAGCTGGGGCTACGGGCCCCTGACACAGCTAATCACACAGAGAAACAAAGGTGTTCTGGACTGCAGGCTATGTATATTCGTTCAAGCATTTCTGTGCTGTGAGTGTTTGTGGATTTGGTGAAGAGGCTACATACACTGTGAACTGAACAGTGAGGCTGCAGGCTGTTTGTCTGTATGTATGCTGCATCATCTGAGAAAGTGAGTGCAAAAAATGTGAAAGCTTTTAATCCCTCAATTAGACAAGTCAATAATCCAGACCAGTTACAGGTCCAGTTGAGTTCAAAGCAACAAAGTCTTACCTTTGAGTTCTGGGCCTCCAGGGTGAGGTTTTGAGGGGGAGCACTCGGTACTGTAAAGAAAAATTTAATTTAATTAAGTATAAAACAGAAAAAAAAAAGGATTTACTGCAGAACTGAAGCGATTAGCTGATTAATCAATCTGTTGATTGACAGAAGAAAAATGCGGGCCATGTCCTGGTTCCAGCTTCTAAATTATAAGTATTTGCTGCTTTTCTTTGCTTTATGTAAAGTGAATATTTTAAGATTTGGAGCAGCTATTTGATATCGTCACCTTGGGCTAGTCCCAAAGTAAAAAAACAACAACAAAAAAAGGGCCTTGCTGGATCTATAATAAAAGCACACTGTAGATGACTCTATTTTATATCCATCCGTAACATTTTACACACATACAGTGAAGTTAAAATGAATTAAGGATTCAGCATCGTTGGTAGATTTTCTCTTCATCAAACAACTGACCGTCAGACAGAGTGCGAACTACAACGTCCTCAGTGGAGACACCTGGACCGTGCTTGTTGTTGGCCACCACACGGAAACTGTACTCTGTGTTCTTCTTCAGCCCGGTCATGGTATACGACTGACTGTCGACGTCAACGTCCTGAAAGAAAGGGAGGGAAGAAGAGAGTTGCATCTCAGTTCCTTTAAAAACTAAAACTACAATATAATATAATATAATATATTTAGATACATAATATTTAGATATAAAAAACAGTTAGGGCTGTGTATTAGGGCAAGAATCTGGTGATACCATATGTATCACGACACAGGGCTTACAATTCGATTTATTGTGATATATTGTAATACTATAAGTAAGGGTGATATGTTGCTTTTTTGTATTAATTACAGTTTCTGGTAAATCCCACATCATAGTCCTCAGTTTGCAATACTACTATTTAGCCTTTTTGTGATTCAATACAATATCACCAAATAAAATATCGCGATGTGACATTTTTCAATATTTTCTTACACCCCTAAAAGATATTCCTTCTTTTCTTTTCTTCTGAACTGGAAAATATGCTTGGTCACAATTCAACATGTAAATACAAGGTTAAAATTAAATAAATATAAAACCAGTGGATTACCTTTAAAATAACACATACATTCATCTGAGTATTTCACTACTGACAGCATGTTGATAAATGCAAAAATATTACTGTTTTTAGCGTTCAACTTTAATACTGGCTTAAAGATGGTGTAAAGCAATCTCTCAAATATGGCAAAGCTGCTGTCATCATTTCATCAGACTAACATTTCTATTTGTAATTCTGAGTAAGAAAATGTCATTTTCCACTGAGACACAAATTATGCTTTCTGTGATTACGACTTTTTGCTTTACAAATTGGGCACACTGGCACACGCCCAATTACTCCAAGCCAATTTGCATTCAGCTCTTAGCTTCTGACATTTTGAGTAAAAAGCAGAGACTTCGCAGAAATCTAATCTTGCTTCCTGAGCGGTCCAATCACACCCTCTGAACCCGGGTCAGATGATCGGCTGTCACCACGTCACCCTTAAAGATGCATCAAAGGTTGTCACTGACTTCTCTGCCCTTTAATATCTCATGTCCTTTCAACACTGTATCTTTCTAACTTCATCTCTGTTCTGTCCATTGCCTTCACCTCTTCTTTCCTTCTTTTCATCCCTCTCTTCATCTCTTGCCTTCTTCACCTCATCTCTGGCTCTCCTCTCCCGGGAGCTGAGGCATCATTACTCAGTGCACTGGCTGACGTTTCATCCATTATCATATTAAAGGCTTTTTAATGCCTCACTGGCTTACGCACTGCTACTGCTGGGGCTGACTCAATATCTAACCAGCTAGATTCCACTCTTGTGACAGAGTTAGACCTGCAGAGAACTGGGTGAATCATGTCTGCTTTCATTTTGCACAACATGTGAGATGCGCAATCAAGAAAGAGTGTGAAAACAGCCACAAAGCAGTACAACAAGTCTTTGGCAAATTATTAGGAACTCCTTAGCTTATCACAATTTACATTCAACTATACACTCATATTCTCTTTACTGTATCTAACTCTGCAAAATATAAAGCATGAGCTACATACAGTACTTCTCCTCTTACAAAGTCTGGATAGAACTAGTTGTAGAATAATTCATTTCTAGTGCCTTAAATAATAAATCAATAAAAAGGAAAAACACACAAGGAAACATTAAAATGCAGGAAATGTTAAGACTCTTCTTTTAATAAAAATGTACATTCATCTGAAAGCATATCCAGATTTTAATCGATTTATTTGTTTATTTCATTTTTGAATAATGAATTCTTAATGTGTTTTTACATCAAGCTTTTTATTACCTGTTGTTCTGTGTGAAACTTCACTTCAAAAGGTGATGTACAATGAAAGCTAAAACTAAAAAAGCATTTCATTCTGGAGCGACTGACACCAAAACCTCTTTGGATATCATAAATTCAAGGTGACGTCATATTGTCTGCTGCCTCCTACCTGTTCAGTGCCAATGCCTTTGTCTGTGTAGTACAACTTGTAGGTGAGGATCTCTCCGTTGCCAGTGACGGGTTTGTCCCAACTCAGAGAGACCGAGGTTGGCATGTTCGACACTGCCTGCAGGTTAGGAGCAGGGCCCGGCACTTGGACTGGTGAACAAACAAAGCAGAGATTAGAAAACCATCAAACCTATTTTGTTCTCTTATCTTCAACCTTCTCCATTTTTGGTGCATTTTGTTACATCTGAAAGACAGGAACTCAGTTTAGCAATGTCTATTTATTGCTGCCAAACACACATTCTTGGCTACTTCAAAGACATATTTCCTACATGATAGCAAGAGACCACAAGACCACTCAGTCGCTGCAGCTCTGTGGAGACCAATCTGTCCCCTCTGGACTGGGCTGCCAGTCATGGTGATTTTACTGTTACTCCCTGACAAACGAACTAAAGGTGTGCCTTAACAAAAAAATCAATGTGCGTATTGCATTCCACCCAACATTTGCCTCTAGCTTATATTCAGTGTGATAGACAGTTCATTTTATTGCGTCTGGTTAGTCAAGATATGGAGCAGGATGTATTACAATGTGTCTGCGTATCAGCTTGAGACAGCTGTATTTTTTTGTAGGATAAATAGAGAAAGGCAGAAGTGTGTAAAACCTTAACAAATGCAAACACGGACATAAACATATAGATGCAAGTTTATGTGAAGTTGTCGGATTACTTTATACCCGCTGACAATAGGGGACTATGGATAAATATAGCTACTATTTCTATACGGTTCATTTGATGTAAATGTAAACATACTTAAATTAAAGTTGACAGTCAGCACTTTAACCTCTAAGTAAATATTTCATATGCTGTGCTGGAAGACAGGGCTAACATTCAAAATAAGTATCACTGCCCTAATAATTTGTGACTCTGCTTTATACAGGACACTCTGTGTCAGTAAATATAAAGACGGCGACATTTCTTGTTATCTCTGCACACGGATGTACAGAGACTGTATTGGATTTAAAATGGAACAATGACTATGAGGTTAAAGTGC
>NW_023339663.1:6096961-6097100 GCF_004916995.1 Morone saxatilis
ATATGTCTGTACTGTATATATCTTATAAGCTTTAGCTGCAGGTGCTGCTGACAGAAGAGAGAAGCTCCCATGTGACAGCGTGCACGGATGTTAGAGGTATGTGTGCAGGTGTATTAAGCCAGTCTCTGAGGAGAGGTGA
>NW_023339663.1:6097174-6097589 GCF_004916995.1 Morone saxatilis
CACTAAAAGTGCACACACACGACAGAGATATACTACACAGGTACAGCCCGCCCTCACTGTTATCCCCATGGGTGGCTAGGCGCCTGCTGGCAGGCATTAAGGTGTAGTTTGTGTGTTTGTGTGTGTCGATCCACCTGCCCTCCAACCAAGGACATAGGTAGAAAAACGGCGGCTGACCTACAAAGTGACAATGACTGAGCTGTAGCCGAGAGTGGAGGTGAGGGACGTCCACCTTGACAATGTGCTGGGAAATCCCCTTCATAGTTTCAAACACGGGTAAAAGTGAGTGTTTTTGGGCGGCGGCTATGGGGGAGGCTTACACACTCAAAGACAAAGAGAAAAGAATAAGAGGAGAACCTCTTTGTCCCCTCAATAATTTTTGTGTCCTCCAGTCAAAACATCCTAATTTGCGTCT
>NW_023339663.1:6097689-6097904 GCF_004916995.1 Morone saxatilis
TGTGTGTGTGTGTGTGCTTGTCTTTACCTTCAGCCTGGGTGGCCACTTTGAGCGCTGCAGAGCTCTCTCCCTGGCCGTTGCTGTTGTGGGCCACAACCCTGAAGCGATATTTGGTGTCTGGCATGAGGTTCTGGATGGTGACCTGCATCTCGCCCGGACGGCTGGTATTCACTACTCGCTCCCTGATGTTGACACACACACACAGAAAACAGTGT
>NW_023339663.1:6097938-6118190 GCF_004916995.1 Morone saxatilis
AAAACTCAAAGATATTCAATCAACAATGACATAAAACTGCGAAAAGCTTAAAAACCTCACATTTGAGAAGCTGCAACCAATGAATGTTTGAATGTGAATTTTTGCTTGATGTATGACTGAAATTACAAATTTTCTATCAACTAATCAAGTAACTGTCTTGCGTACTAGCACTCATCTGTCTAGGGCAGAACAAGGACAATTAGTTTCAGACAAAATAGCGTATGTGCAACCACACTGGTTTGTGTTAATATTATTTCTATGCTCCAAGCATTTGCACATATAGTAATGTATGCATTTGCACCTCAAGCTCTAGCACAGAGTAAAACGCTTTTGTATAAGGACACTTCTGAAACTTGCTCAAAGCTATTTTACAGATAACTTAAAAAAGCAGCCAAAAAGCTAGAGGAATTGTGTAAAATCCTCTCAGCTTCTTAAATTTACTTCTCAGTCATATACAGTAAATCCTCTACATAAGAAGCTGAGGAAGAAATTATCACAGGTCTACTTACATACAGTGTTTGAACTGATTTATTTATTACTTTTGTTTATACTTCAATGTTAAAAGGCAAACCTTTGAGGAAAGAAGTTGGTTTTTAATTAATAAACACTATGATAAATGCTTTAACTGCTTTAATTAGATATCTTCAGAGTGGTCTGAGAGGAATGTATGTATATTAGTACTCTGCTGACTCCAGCAGTAATGTGTGTATTAGTACCCTCCTGGCAGTACCACAGTACAGCTCAATGTGTGTACTACCTGCTAGTGCCCTCCTGGCTGTAGAAAACAGAGTAGGTTAACTCGTCTCCGTGGGGTTCGGCCGGCGGGCGCCAGGTCAGCTTGATGAAGCGGGTGGAAACCAACGAAGCCACGACATCTCGGGGACCAGAGGGAGTGGGCCCTGCTGGACTGGCTACGCCTCCGGAGCCTGGCGTTACATGGTCAGTAGTGTTAGGAGTCAGTGAAGGGGGAGGGAAAGAGGGCAGGGCTACGTCTTTGGGTTGGGAGGAGGAGGAGGAAGGAGGAGGGAGGGATGGCAGGATGGGTGTAGGGAGACAGGGAGGGGCAGGAGACAGCGGCAGCGTGGGAGGGGATGAGAGAAATATCACGCAGAGGCGTTCAAAAGGAACAGGTCGAGGAGAGGAAAGGAGTTGAAATGGAAATGACAGTGAAACGAAAGAAAGGAAGGAAACAAAAAAAAGAAGAAAAAACAAAATAACAACAACGTAACAAAAAAAGACTTTTGGTGTGACAAAGAACCACAGAAATAAAACACTTCTACTACATTCACAAAGCTGACAAATACAAGCACAATACAAGGGGGGACTACACATGCAAATCTACACACAGCTCTCTAATGTAAGGGTTGTGGGAGCAGAACATAGCATCATACATTTCATTTGTAACAGACGGACTTCCTGCCAATCATTTGTCATTCACAATGATTGGTTTGCATTTTTATGACATTTTTATGAACTAAAAATGGGCCAGGATTGGATTTTAAAAAAAAAATAGGTAGGCTTTGTTTTGACAGGGACAAAGCCACCTTCTAGCCTCTCAAATGCACACAAGAAAACCGTCCATGTGTTCAGAGAATTAATTTTTTCAGTCAAACCACTGAAGACTACCCCAACCCCCCCCTAAGAAGGTGATTCAGAAGTCTAGATTCTCTCAACTGACACACCAGATGATGTTTTTTTAACGCCTTTGCCGTCACATTCCACAGCCCAGCCACAGAAATGTTGGTGATTTCATTTGGTGTTTTTTTTTTGTCTTTTTCTTTGGAGGAACAATCTGCGGTCAGACTCAGTGAGATCTGCTTTCCATTTGCCTGGCAAGTGGGCGAAACGAAACCATACGGAAAGAATGTCAGTCTGTATGACATTTCCATTTGTTTGCAGGTCAAGGAAAGTGACTGGAGGGCAAAGCTGAAATACAGAAAAGGAGCACGGCAAAGTCTAGTGTGCAAACGGTGTATTATTACTGGAGAAATTGTTTTGAAATGCAAAGCGGCTGCTGGCGTATTTGTCTGTCATGGCGTGTGGACTAACCGCTAACCTGGCTTTCAGTATTTGTTTACATTTCGAATTCCCAGAGTTCACTGAGTTTTGTGATTGGAGTGATATGAGGGATTTGCCACTTTTATTTCTTCCACAGAATGACATGGTCCACACGCAGTTTTCTGTACATCAACACACACTCTTTCAACTCACACACACTGTGATCAAGGTGTTTATCAAGAACTGACTTTCTGCATCTGCACAAACCCCTGAAGGAGCTTTAGGTTTACATTACTGGCTCACACATTACAGTGTCTGTGTGAGTGTGCACACAGAGTACACTCAGTAGTCTTTGGCCAGTGACACTTTTCACCTTGAAATGAAAACAGTGATTATAAGGTTCAAGTGCTGACTATAATCTTTAATATTGGATTATTTGACACAAAACTAAAAATACAAAAAAACTGTTAATCACATATAACATTTTGTTGCAAAAGTCGATGACTAGCTGAGGCTACAACTCAGAGGCTTTAGACACTCGATATCCTCAATTCTTGCTGTTTCTAGGGGAATTGCTGCCTTCAGTTTGGCCTTCAGCAAGTAAGACACATGCTCAGATGGATTGAGTTCAGGTGACTGATGTGGCCGGTCAACATCATCCCACTGGTTGGGCCTTAGAAAAAAACCCATTAGTTGCCTTGTCTGTATAGAAAAGAACTGGGGGACTAATGTATAAAAAGTACTACACCTCAATCCATTATGGACAGAGACAACCACAAACAACTTGAAAGCTGGAAGTCAGCACTTTAACCTCAAAGCCACGGTTTCATTTCACATCCAGTTGGCTGGAATACGGCCAAAAATAAAAGGAAAACATATCATCGTCCTAATACTTTCTGACTGCAGTGTAAATTACCAGATGCTGAACAATTATCCTTGTCTAAAACGACACACACACACACACACACACACACACACACACACACAAAGCAAAAGTCTGGTGTCTCATATCACACCAGTGATGGGGTTATCACAACATAACCATAAGCAGGCTGACAGGATAAACAAAAGCTTGAAGCCTGTTTGTTGGTGAGGAAGCACTTCCAGCAATACTAAAATGTGAACACACAGGAGAGCACAATCCAAGTAACACGGTGGAGTTTATGTAGTGAGGATACACAGCAAATTCTAATTCCCCTTGGCAATGGAGACAAAAGTCCACTCATTATAAATACATAAACACTTCTATTAGATGTAACAGTGCAAAAACAAAGACAAAACAAACTAAGACAAATTACTAAAATCTAATGTTGGAAAGGGTTTACAGACAGGAAAAATAAGGGGGGGGATAAAGGAAAAAAGAAAGATATTCATAACTGCAGTCAAAATATTTAAAGAAATCCAGTTACTTTAAATTGGATCAGCCGACCCAAACCATAACTAACTAACTGTTAAATCTATAACCAGGCAGCTGCATCCAGACTGTGTAATAATCATACTGTATGTACATATAAGAGTCTGAATCAATTAATTGTTTCAAAAAAGAGAGAATAGACTCTCAGTGGAAAGTAAAAGTGAGCACTGGTGGGGCCTTCATGTGATGAAAGGCTTTGAAAATGGATATAACACTGAGTGACTTCTGCTTGTTTACTACTGAACATCTGCTGTAAAAAAATCTAAACTAACAAGACTGACAGAATTAATCATTTTAATCAAATGTTCTAAATGATTAATTTCAGCATTCATTTGGCAGATAGGTATCGGTACAACGCAGTCAGAAGTAATAGTAAATCAGTTATTGCCTCTTTAAAATGAAGGTTGCATAACATTGTTGCAGGCAAATTCAGCAAAAATAAATAAAAAAGGATGATACGTAATAAAATTAGAAATATCACCACAACATTAAGTAATCAGCAAAAACCCAGATTTCCCTTCAAATCCTGTTTTCTACCTTATGAATGAGTAAACAGTTTGAAATACTAAACTAGAAAAGTAGGACAGAATCCCATGTGTCCAAGATATGTTTCATGTTAGTCAGTTTTGCAACATCTGGAGTTGAGCCATCGCTTGTTGTTAGAGACAGAAGTTGTAACAGAAGTTGAGCCAAGCTTTTAGACATGCATTTGTAGACATATTTAGAAAGAAACCCCAACTTTATTTTCCGTTGCTACAGGCATTATGTACTGTAGCAGAGGAGTCATTTTAGTGCACTGTTCAGTGAGAAAAAGAAAACGGATAAAGCTTGAGTGCTGCTATAGAGTCAAATGTTTCTCACAGGGGGTTTCTTCAAATGGCACACACCGCCTCGCAGACACATTGGTCACTTCTTTGAGTATATTTGTCCATCAGTATCCTGAGTGAACTGAGATAAGAGGCTGGATGTCTCTCCTTTTTTGAAAAGAAGAAGAAGATATATACTTTATTAATCCCCTATTGGGGAAATTCTTCTTTTCACTCTTTTTTATTCTTACACACACACACACACACACACACACACAGGCTGAAATACACACTTCATGCACTTGTGGACATCACAGAAAATCCCAGTTGGATGGGCTTCGGCCAATGTACGCCCAAAACTCCATCTCCGTCAACGGGCAGCCAACATGGCCCTTCTCCAGGCAAGCTGTGCCAGTCCAGCAAGCTCCATATAAGACATCAAGGAGACTAACTTCAATGTTTGGTTGGATTTGGAACCAGCAACCCTCCGGTTCCCAAGCCAAGTCCCTACACACTGAACTACTGCCGCAAATAAATTGAAGCAAATATAATAAGGAATACCACATTATAGTAAAAAAATTATCCTGAAATCAGTGTCAGGCCTGGAGAGAAATGCATTGTGGGATAGGCAAAGAGGGGGGGGGGGCTATTAGATGTAGTTTCCATCTTCAGACACCTTGTCAGCTGTAGGTAATTGACATACTGGGCAGTCTTCTGTGTCCTTCTGACAATCTGTCTTGTACATGCATGGGTAGAATTGTTACAGTAAGGTGTCAGCCTCCCACCTCCGCTGCAAGGCTCTATTCATAGCTGATTAATAGTGTCATTAGTCTCTGTGCCAGAGGTAATGAATGGCTGGCATTAAGGCTTAACGAGGAAGGTTACTCTAGATCTGCATAATAAATCTGGGTAACCAATACGCAAAACAGTCAAGACAAAGACATGCATAGCGAAGCATTCATCTTAATATCCAATGGAAGTCAAAACTGTTTCTGAAATTTAAAATAATTGAAGTAGCATTAAAGTTCTGATTAAAGCCGCGCAACTTCAACTTTTATCTTCTGTTGCTAACTCCATAAATCCTTTGCTGTGTTCCCCATTGGCGTAGCTGGAAAGTTACGCCAAGTACTTTTTTTTTTCCTCATCTGGTCTGAGTACACAGATAAGAGAGCCTACCTCACTGGTGCAGACTATGCACCTCCACCAAGAGAGCATAAATCTACTGAATGCAGATATCTGCCAGAAGCACCCACAGCACTGTAACTACAGATAGCCTTTTCAGAGGGAATTCAGTGGGCCATGCCAGGCTCTTGCAAAATGGATTTTCTCTGTACTAGTTTCCATGTCTAATGTGGTTCGGTAATGATGACTGCGTAAGAGACAGATCCGCCACAATGCTAATGGTCCATTACTGAGTCTCTACTTTTATCTGCCACAGAATGAACAGAGCGAGAATGAACAATATACTCAAAAAGCATAGTTCAGAGCCTTCAAAAACCCTCCACAAAGCACACTGTCAATTAAAACTGGCAGTCTTCATAATGTTTCATATGAACATGCAGCACAATGAGAAAACATATTACCATACTCTGTAGGGAACATATATGGGCTTGTAATTGAAGTGCATGAAGGTGATTACAGAGAAATTGTAGTTTCCTTCTGAAGTAAAGAGAAAAATTCATAGAGAGATCCTTTCATTAAAATATAAAGGTAATGTAAGCAACAACTGAACCCTTCGATTGCTGTTCTGTGTTAGAAAACTGTTGGTTGCTTTGAGCAACTGCTGATTACTATGGCTGCTTTTTTCTCCAACAATCTTGTTCCCTTCGCTCTCTTTCAAGATAAGACGGGAAAGATGAGCAAGCCTGACAGCTCATGACATTTGAGCAGGTCCTTATTGCACCGACAAAGGAAACTGAGTCAGAAAGAAAAGACAAAGTGTGAGGTGAAGAGAGAAATGGAAGAGTGCAAGAAAAAGGCTGACCAAGCTGGAGTTTTTTTGTTCTCTCCGTTTCCTCTTGAGCACCTTGTCGACAACAATAATAAACTCAATTTCTAACACAATTCTCAACACTTAGAAAGTGCTTTACAAGCAATACAGCAATACATGAAAAGCAATTATATAAACAATCAAAAAATTGCTCAGAAACAAAAGGATAAAAATGCATCTTGTATTGTGTACATCTTATCACTGACTGAGGGGAAACAGATACAGATGCAGAATCAGATTGGTGGAGCATATCAGTAACTGCACACATTCCGTCTCACTGTGATAATCAGAGACAGTCAAGATTAAAGTGCAGCTCAAACCTCACAAAGGCTTAAACTGACGAGGTGTTCCAACTCACTGACATAATCCGAAAAGAAAAAGTCTTTGTGTCTCAAACTGATTTTCCCAAAAATGTCAAACAGCAGCTCCTCCACATTCCTCCCTATCAATTTCTAGGGCATGTTCACTACAATTGAAAAATGTCTGAAATGTGGCACGTTCCTCGGGAGATAAATAAGCTTCTATTAATTAAACAAAGTACACGGCAGTCCCAAAAACTAATGAATTTTGTGCTCATTAAGTGTTGAGTGACTTAGATATTTTTCTGGAACAATCTTTAGGCGTTAGCAGATGCTGATGTTGGGGCCAGAGGGGACACATCAAAGTCAAAGACTTTGAGAGGTGAGCACTCACATGATCATGTTCAGAATATTAAAAAAATTGACTTTTTCAAAGCTTTTGATGTTGCTGCCAACTAATACTATCACTGCTGCATCACAATGCAGAAGGTGTATGGGTCAACAATCTAATAAACCTGTTTAAAACAGCACAACACAGCTTCTCTGCCTCAATAATCACAGGTAAAATGATGTTATAAAGGGTTCGGAGTGGGTCACAGATGTATTTATGTCTCCACACTCCCTAAACACTCCTGTGGTGGGCGGAGGCAAAGTGGGATGTGAGAGGAGCCATCTGACAGAGCCACTGGACTCCTGGATGCCATGTGGTGATGCTGCAAATACTTTGGGGAAGGATGGTCTCTCTATCAGGCAGCTAAAACCGCTAAAAGCCTGCACATGTTCTTGCACAAAATTTGTCCCTTTGTAGCCCTGTAGCAATTTCCTCTTAAATGGCCCAGTTTGTTCAATTTCACATTTATCTTCCTTTTCACATCCATAATCAACATTCTCAAATTCCCTGTGGGCTTACGTAAACAAGTAGAAGTAATTTGTATGGGATGTGTTTTGGATGGGATGATGGTATGTCTGTTTACATCCACTCTTGGCCCTCCGGCAGTTTACTTTCTGGTAATTTGGTTTTCATAAAAAAGTGTCAATCCCTGCTATGGCTTCTCAAAATAAACACGCAGGAGGGGTTTAATGTGTGGGAATGCGTAAAAAAAACCCTTATACATTCTACTGAGACCAAAAAAAATCACTGAGGATCCACAGATCCCAACACGCAGGGGAAAACAAACTCCCCTATTTGGAAATGACGACAGTAATTGAATGGGGTCGGGTGCATCAATAATTAATCATCCAGTGTGTACATACAGTGTCTCTTCACCATCAAACACATGTACCCCCATGATCCATGAGTCACTGGTGAGTTAATTTGGGTGTGATTGCTTTGTTCCCCCTGAACAACTTGCTGCAACACACACACTCTCAGAAACATGCACGATCATGAGGCCAACAGCTGCTTGCCCAGACTCGGTATGCAAATGAAGACGTGTCACTATGGTATACAATGTAAACCCTCGTCCCCTCCGCATCGCTTTCCACTTTGACAAATCTGCATCATATGCATCACGTGTTCCACATGCTGGCTGGGAGAGGAAAGCGAGGCCTCTTGGGTTTGCCTTTCAAGCAGATCAAAACAGCCAGAGAGGCTGCACATCTCCCGAGCATTTCACCACCGATGCCAAGGACTGGAAACAAGCTTTTCTTTCTGCACTGCCTGCCTTTGTATCTTATTACATTGGAGGTACAAGGATACAGTTCAACCTTTCCAGAGGAACAGAGCAAGCCTGGAATAAAGTAATTGATTTCAGGGAAAGCTTGCTGCAGTGTGTATGTGTGTGTGTATACATGCACCTGCAACATTTCATGTATAAAGTGAGTGCAGCTGAACAACCAGGAAAGGACCGAAAAGGTCAAATAGGATGCTTGCAGAAGTAGGAGCAGCCCCCCTTGGGAGACTTGCTAACAAACAGTCCAGCTGATCAGACTCCCACCAATAACGCGGCCTCCCTGGGTTAGACCAACTGAGAAGCGGCTATCGCGCTACGCTTGCAGGCAGCGGGGTGCCCACAACCCACTGTGTTGTTACTCACTATTCTACTTTTAGCTTATGGAAACTGGGAGGCTCAGAGGAGAGAATGGGGGTGGGCGCTAACAGGAAAAATAAAAGCTCCAGCTTTGGTGGCGCCGCACAGGGGTCAGCTGCCTGCAGCTAAGGGAAGGGCGCGAAGGGAAACTGATGTTTTTGTGCCATGTGGTACTTCCAATTAGTGCACCCAGAGGACTGTCCACATCCAAAATAATCATATCGGCATCCTGGATGAGTGTGTGTTGGAGGTGTTTGGTGTTATATCCTAAATAAGGGCACAGGTTAGTGAGGCGTGTAAAACAGACTGTCAGGAAAAAGCAGATCCTTCACACGTACTTACGCAGCCAAGCCTAAAACTGGTATTGATAACAAGCTTGACCTTCAAAAAAACAGCACTGACGCAGGTACTGAAGGCTATTTTAATCCTTTTTGTGCTTTTCTTTGCAAAACAAGAACAAAATAGGCACCCATAACATTTTGCAGTTAGCACTTAGGCGACAGACCATTTATAAATGAGGCAAAGCCTTTCACCACGGTTGAGTAAATACAACCCATAGAAAAGTTCAGCCCGTGCTGTGAAAGCCTCAGCTTGTAAACACACATACACACTCAGCACCATCCCTGAGAGACAGAGCCACAACACAAACACTTTGCCATCAGCGCCCATACAAACAGCAATTTGGTGGAGGCTGATTTCGACTCTTCACAATCAATTTAGGCTAAAGTCCCTCTGATCAGCTTCCTAGAGCCCACAGTGGGGGAACACATTTACTAATCACTATCACTAACACGGTGTGTGTGCACACCAAAGAGATTTTGTGTGTGTATTTCAGTGAAGACACTGTGTGCACATTTTAGTGCTTCAACCCCAAATTTGAATTTCAATATATTTTGCTATGAGGCAAAAATTCAGTGGAATATATTCACATTTACATATGATTAATAGTCTCCATCAAATGCCCCTGATTTGCTTTTATATTGCCTTTAATGATCACAGGCATTTATAAATATAACTACAATGTTCTAAATAAAACAACAATATTATCATATTTGTTTAATCAACCATAACCCACCAACAGCAAATGATACTCAACACTGTAAGTTAAGATAAGGCACTTATTATAACAGCAGTGTGTAATAGCACCTGCAGCTAGATGTGGTGAAAGAAACAGGTAAATTTGGTGTTAATTGATGTTTTTTAATGGAAAAGGATACAACTACTTTTTTGGAGGCAATTTTATCCCCCAGTTGCACATAATTAGCTTACGCTTAGTGCTAACAACAGACTCCTCTCCCTGTTTAGGCTTCTTATCTCTGTTTCTACTGCAGCACTCTAATGGGATGTTTATTATAATAATATAATGTTGACTTTTGGAAATTGCAATTTTGAAAATAAACAGGGCCACAAACTGCTGCCTCAAAAACCGCCGCATAGTTAGATCAACACCTCTCTGACAGAGATTAAACACTAAAAAGTTGGTGAAAGTAGTAATTGTTGCAGTATGCAGACAGGAAACAAAGAATGTCAAGCAAGAGCGGCATCGACATGATGACTGCCGGCTTGAACGGACAATAAGAAGCGATTTAGTCGGATCAATCTGGAAACACAATTAGTCTGTGTTCCTTTGACCTCACGATGGCAGTCACCATACAGTAAAACAAGTATGGCCATATGTCTGCATGTACATGTGTCCCAGCAGTACGTGACATGTTGTTTAACTGTCCCATTTTCACACTGGTGCCTGCCGTTAAAGGCAAACTTATAATGTAGACAGTGCCAACAGAAACTGTGCTGACACATTCACATGCTCACAACGTTACACATTCGCTCCTGCTGGCCTGGCCATGACCCTGCTAGCAGATGATGAAGCGCACCGTATTCCCTGAAGTGGGCCTGAGCTTTTATTCAGTACTGGTAGAGTGTGGCTGGAGGGAAGGGTCTTTTAGCAGCCTATTCTCACTTCTTGATTTGAACAGGGAATAAGGGTGGTGCTCCGATGTAGTGGAAGGAACCTCCGTCTGTGGCTTGCCTGCCACAAATGTGTTGGGATTTTTTATTTTTTTTTTACTGCTCCAAACTTGACTCAGTCTGTTTCTTTGTTGTTTAATCATTATCCAGTTACATTTTATATTACATGGATTCATAATAAAGTGAACGTCTCTACTCAACACCAGTTAGAGCTACAGTATACCACACTGACAGCAGTAGTGGGACAGCAGAAACCTCCTTTTAAGTATCTCTCTTTAACTTTCTCTTTACTTTCACTTCAATAGCAATTCAAGTAATTCTCTATTTGTTTTAGAAGGGTACAACAATGAAGCTTCAGCATCAAGCTATATTTGTACATAAAACCCTTCCAGCTTACATGTCTCCACATACCCGCAACAATGGATCTAGGCTGCTGTATTCCTGTCTCTCAAGTTTGTCAGCGGTCTGTGTGGAAATAATTACTTCTTGTGTTGGAACAATACAGTTTCAATATTTGAGATTCGCCTTGTGCTACAAATGTGCTGCAGATATCAGTTCTGTTTGGAAAACTCCTCTCTCTTAAGGCTAAGTACAACATTTTGAACATAAGGTGGAAGAGTCTTGAGCTTTTTCTGTTTTTTGTTGTTCACAGTTTGAGCAGAATTTCTTCTGGCAACCGGTGCTGTCCATAACAACTTTCTTTAGCCGGGTCGTGTTTAGTTTACAGTCAGCCGGCTACAATAGCTTCAGTATATTTATCTATATTTTTATGGTGTGGTTGTTGTTGCCCATGACTCTCTATTTTTAAGTCTTATTTTGTGGCTCCAGACAGCTAGCATGTAACTGCTTTGATTCATTTTAAATGAGAGTTGCTGTTTTCATGTTCCGCATGCATTGTTTAGTATGTTCAAGCCTTAACAGAAATATGTAGAAATTAATTTTGTCTCAATGGAAAGCCATTGTTATAGAAATAGTTATAATAATAACAACACCGAAGGCCCCACGCTGCCTCTAATTGGTTTGTCTTCAAATGCTTCACAGGCAAGGTAAAACTTCCACTTCATTTGGTTTCATGTGTAGTAAATTAGCGACATCTAAATAAAACTTGCGTGGGTTTTCTTGACTTCTGGATATTTTCTGAAGAATAATCTTCATTAGGTGTCAAATGTCTGGGCCCAGATCAAAGCAAATAACATTCAGTGGTTTCAAATGGTGGTGCCAAGTCTTCTGCAAATACAGTAGGAGACTCTTGGTTTCTGTGTCATTTCACAGGGAGGTCTGGTGCTCGGGCCTGCCGGAATTAATTGATTTACTAATGAAGTTGCAGTTTGTGCGACTCTCTACATAGCCCTTCCAGTAAACTCCCTGTGCCTGTCAGTTTGTCAAGCTACATCTTTGGGGACAGCACACATGTCAGTTTATCGTGCCAGCACTCCTGATGCCTGCACTCATAAATACACAGAGTGACGGAGGGAGAGGAAAACCAGGAGACATGGTGAGCACTCAGGCAGTGATGAGGCATCTCCATCTCTCAGTGGGGGTCTTGTACCTCTGATGGGAGGGGAGGACAGGATTCTTCTGTTGGCTGCCACAGGTCTAAGAAGGGGGGGGGGGGGGAAAACTAATGGCAGCATGGCTAAATAAAGCGGAAGATTAAGGGAGAGGAGGAGGGATACAGGTAGTAAGAGAGAAGCAGGAAGAAAGGGAAGGAGAATGATGAAAGAGAAGGAGGGACGGAGGAGGACTGCCTGTTTAAGCTTTGGATTTAACAAAAGCTTGAATAAATGTATTTGCATCAGAAATAGTGTCATCTTTCTTTCGTCATGAAAACACCTGAATGATAGCTACTAGCCTACAGGATAAAGAAGCTACAATATATGTAGCGGTGTTGCACAGCATCAAGCATCAAGAGACTAATGTTTTTAAATTGTGCTAGCTCTTACCTGACGTTGGTTAGGAATTTAACCAACGTCATCTAGGTAAAATTCACTCGCAAAGTCGTGGCTGAAACACCATGAAAGCTCAGAGCTTGTACATCCAAACAAGCTTTCAGGCTCTCTAGTGAAGTACTTGGCTTGGGCACTAGGAGGCAAAATGTCAAAACATTATTCATGTGAGCAGTGGGGATGGAGAGGAGAAGAGAGGAGAGATGGAGAGACAGACAAACTCAGACAGAGGAGCATTTCCATATTGAAGCCAGCACAGCATATGGAAGGAGCAAAAATAAGTATTCACATG
Organism: Morone saxatilis; assembly: GCF_004916995.1. Classification (NCBI taxonomy): domain Eukaryota; kingdom Metazoa; phylum Chordata; class Actinopteri; family Moronidae; genus Morone; species Morone saxatilis. The sequence goes on from NW_023339663.1 coordinate 6,110,685, forward strand.
CAAATGGAAGTGCATCTCTTGAATTTATGCAAACATAAAAAACACACACTTAAGGGCAAACAGCAAAGTGAGTGCATCCACTTCTCTTTTGTTTGCCAACATTAAATGCAGATCCATCTGCATTTTTCATATTAAGCTTTTAGGTGCTTGAATCTTAAACTTGCCATTTTTGACGAGTGGGCGAGTATAGTAAGAGTTCATAGCCTGGTAGGTGGCCTTGGGTTTGCAACTGTTAAAGTGAGAATACATAATGCTAAAAAACATGCAGTGGCTTTTCCTTTCTCTTATGCATGTCTGATTCTAAAATGTAAATGCTATATGCAGCTCTCCACTTCGGGAAGGAAACAACTTCAGCTAACCTAAAACAAATATATGTTTTGGCTCTGCTCTGAATCTTAAAGAACTACTCAAAAAGCAACCACACTACAAAACTCAGGTATACATCTTAATGTGCCACCTTATGAAACTTCAAACACAGTCCTAGTCTTTGTATTGTATATGGAAAGATGACAATCACATAAACAAGTGCTTTGTCTAGGCATGGGTCACAGATGTCAACATCAAAGTTGAAAAACGTGACCCATTTCCTTTCCAAGCTGTAATTGCCTCCTACTATGGTATCATGCATAAACGCGTCACATAATCATGTGCCTTGAAGAGACCGAAAATTGTTGCTGCTTAATTGTCTATAGATGACATTTGACGATAATCCCTTAAATAGCATATCCTCTGCAGCTGACTAACCTCCTTCACAATCATTTTGACATTAAGGTCTACATGTGGGCCTATCGGAACTGCCAACAGGGAATCATTCGTGATGGCCATTAGTGATTGTATTTATAGTTTAGTGCGACAAGGACGGGAAAATCTGCTGTGAATATGTCGAAACCTCTAAACCTCCAATACAGTATGCATATGTCTAATCAAACGTAGTGAGAACATGTTCTGATCTTTATTGATTTCAACTATAGCACATGTGGGCTGGAGTTAACACAATGCACTTAAATAAGCTTAAAATCTATCTTTTGTTTCTGAAAACAACCAAAAACACCATATAATTATATTTTAGGAACTATTTTGCAATTGTCAGTGGGAAAAGTCATAGCAAATTAAATTATTTATTTCCTTCTCTCTGGCAAAACATTGTAACAACAGAAACTAGCACAAATACACAAACTTTCAGCATTTCCAGAAGACGACAAGTCTGAATGTGGCAGTTTTACAAGGGACATTAGGAGGCACTTTGCCTGCATTATTCTGCATAATTAGGTCTCCTTGAGGTCCACTTTTGGCATTTGTGCTCCTATTTACCCACATCTGTTTGCAACTAGTTGACCCATATTGCACATGGCTGTGGAATGTCCAGGAAAATTGTTCGAGACTGCAATCTGTGGTCCTATTTTTGACCTCCACTCCCCCAAAAATCAGTTTGCCACGGTTCTAAGATTGCTGAAGCAAAATGAAATAATGTGGACTGCAGCAGTTTGTCCACATATATACTGTCCATGTTATCTACTGGAGTTAAAAGCCAAGAGTATTGATACAGTACATATTGCTATAAATAACTAGCAAGATACTATACATGGGCTAACAGCTGACCTTTTTTCATTCCAAACACCCACAATGGGAATCATCAGTGGAGCCACATTTAACTGCAGCTGGCAGGGTCAAGATGCAAAGATTATGAGCACTAATGAATATTAGCCAACTTGCAGCCGCTGAGTGTTTAGATGCAGTTCACCCCCATTGATTTCTCTGCCGGGTGAAGACAACTTTATCCCCGTGGCAAGTCCCTGGCTTATCTCCCCCGACTGCAAGGCAGCCGACAGACAGACAGACAGACAGACAGACAGACAGGGTGTTTTCCTGGCCCCGTTTCAGGATGATTCAAGCCTGGCAGGTGTGAGCGAGATACCTGACTGAGGCGAAACACACAGGGGCAGCAAAGAGCAGAAGGGATGTTTGAGTAAGAGTGGGATAGGAGTGGACAAAGATGCCCAGCAGTGAGGGGGCAGCCATATAGGGGAAATATTCAAGGCAGCACAATTAACACAAAGCCTAGTGTGTTGGATTATCACAGAGAGCAAGTGGCTGTGAAAGACAAGGAGAGAGAAAGTGAGAAGAACTGGCGAGAAAGGTGGCAGATGGCTGTAGAATTGAATGTGTCCATACTGAGCAGCACAGGAGGAAAGAGAGAAGAATACAACAGAGTAGGAGAGAAATACCACTGTAATTGAACTTAAAGAGCTTCATTTCAACCTCACGTCACAGAGCCGTACCCAACAAAACACTAATAGCTGTGGAAAAGGAGCAGATTTCAAATGTGTTCTCATTGATTCACCACTGCACCTTTGAGAGGAAATTACTTTGACACAGTGAAGCATGAAAAAAATAAACAGTGCCACTGCAACTTGGCTTATTTTCTAGCTCCATAATTTGAGACTCCGATGATGACCGGATAATAAACTGATGAATAAACAGGAAACTGGAAAACTTTCTGGTGGTAAGTGTGTTTGGATTAGCATTACTGTGACCAAGACAGAGGTACACACACAGGAAAAGATTCTCTGTGATATTTATGGATGAAACAGAGATTAATTTCTTCAAAAACCCCGCTTAGGGCAGACCCTGTGTACAAGGCCAGCTGCCTCAGTAATTCATCCCATTTATCATCAACTCAAACAACAAAGAAGAAGACTTGGGGCCATGTAAAGTGGCAAAGCCCTTATCAATGGTGTCAAACACAAATACACAATGAGCTGCAGGTCATCATTATTTCTGACTTCATGTCCTTCAATCAGAGGGGGTGACACAGCTGGGGGGCCACCGGTTGGACACTTCTATGCTAATCCATTAGCCACCTGCTTTAAGAGAGGGGGAGTTCACGCTTGATTACATTTCGCCATCTCCCTCAATAAAACGGGAGAGACTGAGTCAACAGTAAAGTAGTGATTTCTGCTGTTAGGATTGTTTACCTTCATTCCCCTTCCCCGTTTTATTGCTCCTCCATTTTCCACCATGTTTTTGTATTCAGATTATGCTTTTTTCAGTGAAATTGTGTCTTGTTTATCATCTTGAATTCTTTGTTCCTTTCTTGTTTTGTGGAGAGGGTTTTACTTGCCCTGTGGGTTAGACTTAGAATGATTATTATGACTGTGCAAATGATCTCAAATCTATGTTGTATTACATTTTCTGTAATGATCAGAGGTAATTACACAAAATTACCTCAAGAAGTAGAATGTTAACACTGTTAACACTTTGTTTCTATTTTCAGGCACTTTGTGGTGCTTCTAGCCACTGTCCTTGGTATCTGCTTTTGCTGTATTCTGCACTCAGCAGCACCACTCTGGGAATTAGTGTTCAAACCTCTCGTTTGGCTATAAAGGGAAATGTACAACAAGAAAGGCTATGCTGCAACTATACAGGCACTCTCACTTTACCAGTATATGGGTCCGCGCTTAGGTAAAGCTCCCTGCTAAAAGACGGCCTTTACATATCTAAGGGTGCTGCATCAAGGCACAGGCATTGTGTCCAGCAGCTTTCCAAGTCCTCACAACATTTCTGTAACACTAGATGTGGAATGGACTGTGTGCAAACCAAGCATCGTTTGCCCCAGATACAATTCTGTTCCCTTTGAGTCACCTCTGGTTTAACAAGATCCCAGTGGTTTCATTTCACTGTTCACTACACACTCTCACTCCTCACACCTTCACAGATGTGCACAGCCTCTAGGATCCATCTAGGTGTTTATAAATAAGGCAAACTGTATAGAGAGCAGAAGACCCACCCCAGTACCAAGATAGCTCATGTTCTACAAGCCTTCGTTGAAAAAGAGATCTTTTTTTATCGTTCTTTCTAAAAAAGCTCAAACATTATACTGGAATTTTCTGAGCAACAGGTATCTACTCCTGTACTCGATATTAACATTTAAGCATTTTGGCATGTTAACAGAGATTAAAAAAAAAATGTGTCCCATTCAGCAACTCCAGCTCCCATAACTGTGATTCATGTGAGGCTGTTAAAAGCTAAGAAATAACCACAAAGAGCATTGTGTTCAGACTGTTGTAATGTCTGATGTTCAAATGCCTGTGTGAACAGATGCTTGTATTTCCAACTATAGTGCCTGGTTGTCTGAGCAAAACTGATCAGAAATGGTTCATTCCTGAGTCATACCTGACATTATTTATTTCATCACTGAAATCAGTTTTATCTAGTTAAAGTAATAATCTCAAAGATCTTCACTTCGTTCTTTTGGCTGCACCTATAGCGATAAACGGTAATTGCAGGTGTGTTTTTGGACCTTAGTACCCAAAGATCCAAAGAGTGTCGCCTGTGTGATGTCAGTCCCTAAGTTTCATCGTCTGCAGTCATTTATCTTTTCTTCGTTTGTTCAGATACAGTAACCTTAACCTCATCCCCCTAGCAAAGACCTGAAAAAACAGTACACGGTTTCACACACAAGCGAATTAAAGAGCGAGTCGGTTGCGTTAGCTCCGCCCTCTCAGGCGGACCAACTGCTGCTGAATGGTGGCAAACATGTCACTAACTGTGTGCTGCTTGTGATGTTCGCTGGGAATGTCTGTGGGTCATAGGCTCAATCACCATTGTGTTACCTCTTCATTTATTTAATTGAAAATCTTTGAGATTATCACTTTAACTAACACATATGACTGGAACAGTTGTGTGTGGTCCTGGTGAGTGTCGTACCGTGATCTAAGATGATGAGCTGTGCGCTGGACTGGATGTTGCCTGCATCGTTTTCTGCAAGGCACTGATAGAAACCCTCATCTGACTTGACCAGACCTAGAACCTGCAAGTTGTGCTCCTTCTACAAAACAAGAAGAAAGGGAAAGAAATAGAAAAACAAAGACAAGGTGTTAACAATGTTACAAGAAGCATTTTAACCAATCTCAGACTCTTTATTGTGACACTATGATAATGCAGGTAATGATAGTACAGCTACAAATGCACTTACAATTATTTTGAAGTAGTCACTGGGGATGACAGCATCTCCATTCTTGACCCATTTGACAGTGGGAGCTGGTGAGCCTGAAATCTCACACTCAAAGACGATATCCATGGACTCATGGGCATAAATGTTGGCTGGCCGCTTGGCAAACTGGGGAGGAACTGTGGAATACAGATAAGAACGAGGAGTTAACGTTTACATGAGAACATTACATTTACTGTCAAAGTTCAGTGGAATTTACTAAAAAGAAAGTAGTAAGAGTCATATTTTGCTTATGAAATTCTGAAACCCATTTGTCAAAACTACCCAGCCAAATCAAACTCCAGCACTCTGGTCTCTGCCAGGAAATGAACAAGACCAAATGATGCCATGCCACCCCTTCAACTGCCAAATTGCCAGTTAAGGGAGGGTGGAAAGAACAACAAACTGTATCATCTAACAACAACTTATCCAATTATCTTCTGCACCATTCACACAACTGTGACTTTTTTAGCAGATGGCAACACGTGGAATATTTAATTGAAAGGTTCAATAACCTCTCTTCTTATTTATTCAGGAATGGGTCAAAAACAACAGCCACTGTGGTACCAGCACAGTGTGTAAGCATGCTACACTAGCTAAGGCGAGCACTTGCAAAACTCCCCTAGTCCTGGTAATGAGGGCCAGAAAGGAGTTATTTGATCTGCTGGGGTGATACAGCGCCTCATCAATCTGTCCTGGAACAAGGTCACCGGGAGCGCAGGGCCCAGGCCTCGTCCTCTCTCTATAATTGGACTGTATGTGCATGTGAGGAGAGACAGAGCAAGACAGACTGTGCATGTTTGTGTGTGTTTCTGTGCCTTTGCTGCCTCTGTGCATTCTCTGATAAACGGCGACCTCGCTGACCGCCGTTTAAATGACTGTATTGTTAGTGTGTTGCAGTGTGTCAAGCTTCGCCATCAGCCTCGTGGGCTCTGTGATAGCTAGTTATTAGCATCTATTTTGCCGCTATTCACATGGGCTGATTGGATATTAGAAGCAGTGGGTGGATTAGGTCCTTTTCTGGCTTTATTCAGCAGGGTAACTGGTTGTGAGGTCAAGTCCCCCTCATCTGCTTGATGTAACTGTGGCTAATTTATTCTAACATGAAATAGCTAGTTAACAGATTAGGCCTCATTCTGTTGGGACACACAGTTTCCAGCAGCAAGAAAACTAAGACTCTAAAATTATAGTTATTTGTAATTAAAACTACTAAAAAGGAACTATCCGTTGTATACACATTTCTCTACTAATGATAGCATCAAAACACCACAAAGCAGTGCAGCTACAGAACACATGTTTGCATTTTCCTGACCTTAAAATGCACTTTGCCCATCTGTTTGGTATCTTTATGACCTACACATAGCACAGGGACCAAAGGTGGGAAGAGAGGTGCAACTCGACAGAAGTTGTACACACAGAGATAGCACAAAGCCAGTCCAGGGGCAGCACCTGGGTGTCCTCACTTTATTCCAATTCGTCTATAAAAAGCAGTTTTAATTGCAAAATGTGATATAGCAGGACTGTACGTCATATGTTTTGATCAATTTCATAAAATATATTTCCACATCTCCCTCTGGATAGCCATGTAAACAAGATAATTGTGGAGAAATATCAGTGTATGCAATCATGTAAACAACTTTTTGGCAGCAATAGCGGCTGTGATCCTGTGAGTTATCAAAACAAAACAAAACAAAACTGAATGCTACTTTATAAATTACATTAGTGAAATCAAGAATACCTTTGACATTGTGTACCCCACATTTTTCAAAATACTGAGTGCATTTCTTTGTGAATGCACATGGCTCACTGTTCTTATCAAGTGGCCTTGCTAGCTATATTTATATGCCCATAGGCTCAACTTTTTAATGACAGCTACAAATTCATACATGTCACTCTGACTGTCAAAAGGTATTCTTCAGTAGACAATACGATTCTCTTAAACTTCACAAATGAAACATATTTAACAGTGGAGGAATATCCCAGTTTCCTTTGAGGTTTGATGCTATAAAATAAAAAACAACCTTGCAGTGTTTCAAAGAAAAGCCTGCTGTACTGTATCTATTTCTCTATGACTTCCAAATGCTTTCCAGCTTTCCAACCGTACAATGTAGCAGTACAAGTCAAACACAAAACAACTGGATAGAGCCACAGAATACTGAAACCTTCCCTCGTCTTGCTTAATGAGTGTCTAGACTTTTCTGTGAGCTACTGTGGTGAATATTGACGACTGAGACAGGGATGGCAATGAGGATGGTGATGCTTTTAGACTGGATCACTGTATGATTGTCAAGACAGCCATCACCCTGCTCTGTGTGCACGCTTATGTATATGTCTGTGTGGATCTGTGTGTGTGTGTGTCTACTGGTGTTCCCTGCAGGGGGCTGTGTGAGCTGTGAATAATGTGTTTCACAGTGTGGTGTCCCCTGGATATTTGCTTCCAGTAGCTGTGCAGCAGAGGCAGGTGGAATCCTTGGTTTACTTTGGTGTATCAGGACACAGTGTTAAAACACCAGTGA
>NW_023339663.1:6118211-6166689 GCF_004916995.1 Morone saxatilis
GCTATGTGCTGTAAATAATTGTGTGTGTTTCCTCCCCTGCTGGTGATATGTGTATGGGTGGATTTTCTTTGCATAATACAAGTGTGCATGTGTGTGTCTCGTCTTATGTATGCAAACATATGTTTCTGTACGTCCATGGTGTCTCAATCTGTGCATGTATCCATGTGGGTTTTTGCATTACATTGCACATTCTTTCTGTCAGTATATATATTGTATGTGTATGCGTGTGCACAGAGCCCCCTGGTGAGGTTTGGTGACTGGTACCCTGCGGCTCTCTTTATCTCTCACTCTCTCTCTGCATTTCATCACTCAGTCTTCCATCCCCCCCCCCCCAAAAAAAAATCTTAATCTTCCTATATCTCCTCTCTCTGTCTCTCTCTCTCTCTCTCTCTCTCTCTCAGCAGACATGCACCATTTTCTCTAAATGGAGTTCAGACATTTGGAACCTATTGGATGAGCAACGAGTAGAAACGCCTAAATCTACCAATAACGCCTAGGCAGTGGGGGTGGAGGAAGCTTTCAGGAATCAACAGAGAGTGACATGTGTGGAGGAGTGGGTGTGTGGAGGGGCGATTCTGAATGCAACAAGTGTGATGACCTTCCTTAATTGGCTATTTTCAGCATGAAACATGCACATGCAAAGGTGAACTTAGTCTCATTTGCAAAAGGATGTCGAGGAGCGTTACTAGATGCCAGCGGTCGGTCAGCACTGAAGATACTTTAAGAATATTCAACGGCTTTCTAAAAAATAGGTTGTTCATAACTAGGGCGATATAGATACTGGTGGTGTTTTAAATACTGGTAGTGCAGTAAAGCAATGTTTTTATTGGCAGGCTCCTGCATTCTTTGTGTATTTTGGAGTAAAAAAACATGCAATGCACATAAATGCCATGATCGTGTGGGTTGACAGGATAAGCCTTTCTGCCAACAGCAGGGGGCCGTAACAGTGACAATAATGCACTATAAAAAGGTAGCAATATTCAAGCAGAAGGAATTCATGTTTCAACACCCAAGGCTTTCCAAAAGAAAATGATCTTTAAAATATTATGAACTAAGTCAGACCATATTGACGCATACAGTAAGTTTTGCTGAAAAAATATACATCCTGAACTACTAAATACCTAAAATTGTGTTTGTATATAATGAAAGTTCCACATGGTACATTTAAGGGGGTAAAGAGGGTATGCTTGGGGTTCATCTGCTTCACCTCAGCTGCAACCATCACCCAAATTTGGATTTTCTGGATCCAGTAACTGACAAACATGGTGACAAGTGATCAATCCAAATCCGGGACTAAATATGTCCCTTCATAAACATATGGATGGCGCCAAGTCCATGTTTTCATATAGTTTACGGTTCACAGACACACAAATGCTCAACTCTACCATCTGGAATGTCTCCAAACAGGCTGACTTCTATGGGAACATAAATAACACTGTCTAATGAAAGAGAAATCCAACAGAGACAGAAAAACAAAAGAAATGCAGATACACCAAAAAGGGAGAAAAAAAAACATCGAGACAAATATAAAGGAGGGAGAATAGCCGAAAGAACTTCTTGGGGGCTGGAATCATCTCTCTAGCCTGTAGCTTAGTTAAAGAAGCTTTAATGCAGACTTACACCGACTCCAGTGAACTACTAAAAGAGGGCCACAAAAAGGTCATGTGTGTGTCTTACTGTGAGCTTGTTAAAACAAAACCCGCTAGGATTCCTAAAGGGATTCTGGGCAGATTACTTTACTTAAAGCTTCACTGGCAGCCTGGAATATACTGAATGGAGACACACAGAGGGGGAAAATGTCTATTCTCCATCTATTGGTATTAATAAAATTGTGAAATATTAAAGTAAAAAAAGCTAAAGAAAGAAGACTTTGCAGTTAGTGTATTTTTGATTTGCTGGAGTCAAAAGCAGAAATAAAAAACTTTTGGACTTGCATTCCCAAACATTTACGCTACAGCAGTCATTTATTAATGCATAATACAAGATTGTTAAAGCTAAAGGATCCAAATATGAAAGACATCTTTCATATTGTTAGCTTGGCCGGACTCCAGATGGCTTTATAAAGTTAAACAATAGCTCTTCGGCAGTCAGGTTTTACTCTGAGGGCAAGTGGAGCTCGAACTGCACTAATTATCCATCATGCTCTTCCAAAGATAACAGCTTTACTCTTAATCCTGGCCAAAACAAACAGCTTCAGCAGTAAGGCAAGAAAGATGCTTGTTGCTTTCTTTCCTTGTCATTTAGGAGAGCGCAATGTCCTGTTAGAGGCAGTGTCACAGAGAGGGAGTTCAATCTTTGGATGTTTCTGTGGACTCCCTCCGACAGCACTAAAATTACTAGAATTGAGTGAAAGCAGAGGCCAGAGATTGTCCATGAAATGCTGAAACAAAGCTTGCTTGATGGTTTGGTTATGGCATATAAAGGAGTTCAAGGCGCTTCCTCTGTGCAGTGTGTTTATTTCAGAGCAAGACCAATTCTCAGCAGAGTAGAGCTCTAAAACATATTGTTACTACTCAACCACTTATTGGAAGTGTACTGAAAACATGAAAAAAAGAAAAAAACACATCTAATGTGATGATTCTCTTATATTGAATAGCATAGTATTCATAAAACTCCTTTATTTCCAAAAATGTTAACACAATTCTTGTGTTGTAATATGTCAAGTATTAAGATAATAGGTCTTAAATGTGGTAGTTTTGCTTGGTTTCTTCAGTAATGCTAGCAGAAGCAGGTTCATTTGTCCTTACTATGGCGATGAATATATGTGTCCACACTCAAAGGGAAAATTTGGAAAGTTTTATTTTGGATGTCCAATCAGTGTTGATGGTAAATGTAGTCCAGTAAAGCAATAAATTCCTCACTGTGTGCTGTATCGACCAAGAAATAGCTGCAAAAATCTGTTCCTCTTCTTGACACATACAATGTAGTTGGTGTCGAGGAAGCACTACAGGCTATTGCAGCTTGGAGGAAACAATATAGCTACGTGTGAAAAAGAAATGGTCAAACGGCAGGAATTAATTTCATTGGCAACGTTGTGTAACTTTAATTAGCACCCAGCGGCTAACTTATCTTGCTCAGTGGGCGTGGGCGTCAGAAGCTTGCGCACAATGCATCCTGGTCTACGCAGGCACTGCTGGCACGGCTCCGGGAGCAGGAGAACTCTTTCTTGGTCAATACTGAAGAATTATTATCATTCTTTAAATTGATAACATTTACCATCAACACTGATTGAACATCCACATTAAACACATTTTCCCTTAAGCTTTAGAGAAGTGGGAATCTTTGTTTTACAGTGTGACAGGATGAGTAATGCTAGTCAGAAGCTGCTGCCCACTCAAACACCTGATAAGGTGGGCTGAGCCTGACTGGATTCCCCACAGCAGATGCAGCAATGTGGGACAGACTAACACGATGACTCCGGCAAAACGAATCACTTATACTCAGTGTAACGAAACAGAAACACAGTACTTGCATGTTCCTGATCCATATGTGTCTAAATATGTAATAACTAGCAGACTGTTTCCCCACAGATGAAGGCAGACACAAGGCGTAGACGGGAATCAGACACAAATGTCTCACCCCGCTGGTTGAGATAACACACGCCGTATGAAAAAGGGAAAATGTGTGTGTGCGCCTGTGGATGCTGCTCCTTATTAGATTAGTGTTCTTTTAATAGCTAAATGGAAAGTTTCTTTTTATTTCGACCAGAAAATAATTGCTCTGTGACACTGGAGGGAGGGCAGGAAGATGGTGAGCCAAAGCAAAAACAGACTAAAATATCCACCAGATCTTATCAAATCTGTAATTCTTCCACGCGTCATTTACAACAACTATTCCTGTCACTAGCTGGAAAAAATACTTCTAGCACAGCTCGGAAAAAAAAATCCTCTACAGCATCTTCAACTGATATGTTAATAGATGTCTGCACTTGCTTTGACTTTTGTTAAAAGTTACAGTCACGTGTCTTTTTTTCCCTGGTGGAACAATGTGTGCTGCACAAAGTATGTAGAAGTGATATACAATCAATGTCTCACTTTTTTCCTGGCTACAAAAGAGTAAAGAAGAAGGTGGAACTGCGAGCTGAAATCTGGCATATTTAAGGTTTTTTTATGTTTCTGTCTATTTTTGCCAATTTCTATAACAAGGTAAAAACACTCCTGCTGTCTGTGGTTATAAATCTCCTCAGCCCATAGGAAAAGGCATGGAACTTTTACAGGGGGCAGGGATTTCCTGCATGCAAGCGCAGCAAATGGAAAGAACAATTAAGTTGATGACATGATAGCATGGGGCCATGACTGAGCGCCATAAAACTGGAAACATACATGTTTGTGGAGAAACTATTTCTGTCTCGCAAACACGCGCATACAGAGTCCAGGTCTGGGTGGTGCCCCTGTCACACAAGACCATAATCAGAAGCTGCTGCCTCCTCTGGCCTCATTTATCCTCTTGCCAGCTCTAATAGAGGGTGAGATGTCACAGCAAAGTCATACTGAACAGAACACACACACAAACACACTCTGTGCATGTGCTCCCATCGGTGACGTCAGTGGAAGGGTGAGCTAAACGTTGCTGTTACCGCTGTTGTTCAGAGCCAGACATTCTTCTTTTACTGCAGAAGAACAAGTTTGCCAATAACTTCACTGCATTGCCAGATTATGCTTGTGTTTACACAAATAAAGACTCAAATCCTCTTTATCTTACTGGCACTTTGATTACATTTAATAAGAAGATACGGCACACACTGCTCCTGGATACCTATTGCTTATTTTTGACAGCTGCTGACATTATCTCTTCTGAGGCTGTCTGCAACTCATTTCACACTTTGAATAGGTATTCTTGTTTGTTCACTTGTTTTGTCCTTAGATATAAGCTTTGCAGCCAGCACAACAAACACCAACTGTTTTCATAGAATGGAGCAGTGTCATTCTTCTGTCCAGATTTTTGTTGGAGCTTTGTGTAAATTCTTAAAAGGCTTAAAAAAAAAATCTTTACCATAATACGTATTTGGTTCTGATAAGTAGGGTTCACTGCTAAGGTACTTAGTACTTACTTTCCTTAAGTAAATACCATGGTAATTTCTGGGAAACAGTTTGCACCTCATACACGATAATAGCCAATACTAATCAGATTCTTTTAGAGATTTGACTGGATTGTACCTTACTGATTCTTCGTAGAATCACATATCAAACCATGACATTATACTGTAAATCACATTTGTTAATGCAGTTTGAATCTATAAGTTCAATAATGTTGAAATATCTTGGCCCATTCTTTCTTCATTCAGTACACTGTACAAGTTACCAAAGCTTGTTGACTGAAAAAAAAAGGTACAAATGTACTCTAGGTGTGTTGAACTACAGAGCCACCAAGACAGGTTCAAAGTTTGAATAATGCACATGTAAATACACACATTTGCTACTGAATGCATACAGGTGTACAGAGTAAGTGCATAATTGACCTTGTGTGGCATCATTATGTATGCATGGTAGTGGGTTAGTGTGAGCACACACACCTGCTGCAGCCCCGATGCATCTCTCCCTCCACAGATGAGCACCAGCTGCATCACAAACCCCCCAGCTATCTCCAGGCGAAACCTAACAATGTTTTACCATACCAAATCCCCGGCTGACTCTCTGCATCGTTTCCTAAGCACAGACTGTCCAGTGTTTATAAAAAGCCACCAGCCATAAACTCTCAATTTCTCCTTGTTACTGCAGCAAAAGAAGCCCTAAGGTGTTTTAGAGAGAGTCAGTCATAGGAAACAATGTTTGGTTGTAAGTATGAATTCATACCGCACGGATTTATATACAAGCGGAACTACTTCTTGAGGGAATCAATTGACCTTTCAAGTGTCACTTCTGTTGTCAAGGGAGCAAATCAATGCCACAATCTGGTTTCTCCATGAATCTGAATGAAGCAAATACAATTAGGCCTGTAAGTCTACAGCATGGGATCTAATCAAACTGTTTTATCGTATTACAATGACTGATGTCTTTCAACGATATTCCAAAAGTGCTGATCAATTCTCTACAGTCTTGTCACATTGGAGGTGGATGTTGGCAGGGGTTGGGTCAGAGACATGAGGGATTTCGGTGAGACAGACTTGAAGACTGAAAACGAGTGAAGTCAGATGTCCTCCTGTGACCTGATCCGATTTTCCATTACTGTCTCCTTTAATCACAGTGAGCGACGGGAAATGATGAAAGGGTGGTGGTGGTGCTGGGGGGTGAGGTGGTGATGAAGAGATGAAGGGATTTTGGGAAGAAAGGGAAGGAGTCATAGCATGATGTGGCTGCGTGTGAAATGCAATGAACCCGGGAATGAGCCTCAGGGTGTTTCCCCATTCTAAAGTTACTTTCACAGCAAATCCTGTTGACTTGCTTTACCTGGGAAAAGCATACAAACACACATGACGCGTTTGTGTTCATGTGAGTTTTTCTCACCAACACAAAGTTTGGCAACAGTAATTAGACAAATGCTGTGGGCGTGTTTGATGTGTAAAATGATTTAACTTTAATCAACAGGATTTCTTAAAATTTTCTAATGAATAGGTGTTAAATTGTTATGTATTAGTTATATTTATTTATTGTTCGAGTTAGTTAGTTGGAAGATCTAGTGGATATATGAAACTATTTACTGACAACCAAGTTTTTCAAAGGGATTTTCTCTTCTCTGATTGTCAACAGTCACATTGCTTTTAACTTTTAGAGTTGGAGATGTGATTATATTATTTACTGAACCTTTAACTACTGTACCACCAACACCATGACCTTTGCTTTATTTAAAAATATATATTTCCTTAGGTGAACCATCGTAGTTGAAGCTTTAAAGTGACTTAGTAACAGATCCAATTTTATAAAGTTATTATTCGTGGGAATGGAAAGCTCAAATGAAGACAGGTAATTAGTAGTGATGTATGCTTTCCTTTCAGTGAAACAGAAAATAAACAATGTGATGCAACTAGTATGGTTGTTGGGACTGTCACTCTTGCTCAGTGTGTTTGATTTGTTGTTTCATCCTTGGCAAATTTTCATATGGTTAGCTTATTGTCATCACATCAGGCAGGGGTGGATATGGTGTCTGAAATGGGTAAAATCATTTTTTTGTGCTTTGGGAACGAAGGAATCTTCAAAGACCAGTTACTAATGGTTTGGGAAGAGGGAATCAGAAAAAGAGAATGCGGTGAAGAAAATGCGGGAAAATAATTAACACCAGGTGATGAGTCAGTTCAGTGCTTCAAGTTCTGATTATTGACAACTTGTTATGATTATAACCGACCTTGGTATGATGTCTGTGGGACACAAATGCTGAGCTTATTTACGTATTTATTATAGCCCAGTCTTGCACAAATTAAGTTCCTACTTTGAAAGTAGGACTTTGAAAGTGAAGATTAGTCAGCATTCCCTTGAGAAATAGCAGCTGTTGCTTGTGAAAGTGTGATAATTAATACTCATTAATATGTCTCAAATCCAATATATGTAGAATTCAAATTTGCTAATCAACACTGAATTTTGAGTGATAAATACTACCACATCAGCAGAACTGACCATTAAATGAACATCATCACATTTGTTTTAAATTATAACAGGAAAAACCTTACAGTATATAAACAGGAATGTGTGTACTGCTGCGGTAATGTAACAGCAGGAAAAATAAAACAAATACAGCTAAAATGACAATGCTGATTATTTTGTCCACTATTTACTCATATTTAATTCTTCTAAGTGTGATTAGTCTGAATAAGTGTGTTTGGTCACACACATACTGTGTGGTGCTTTTATTGCAGAGGTGTACTGCGTTTGCGTGTGTGTATGTGTGGTCTCACTATGTTGTTTAGTATCTAAAAAAAACTGCCCGCTATGATGTTAAATCTCTTGTAATTCTAGTACTTGTCTTCTTGCTGCCAGCAATATGTGCAGCTCAAATCCTTCTGTTATTCCGGCGTGGGGTGGAGTTATATGAAATAAACGATACAAACAGGTACAAACACTCCATATACTGCCTACTTATGCTGAATTCATTGCTCACTGTCAACACTATATCAATAAAAACATATCCCTTTTCATAATGTGCTGCATATCTCAACAGGACCGAGCCACCTGCTTGTGCACCTCTACCTCTACTGTAGTTAGCAGGCTTTGTTTCAGGGTTGGGATAAGGGTCCTAAGGGAATTTAATATGATAATTCAAAAACAGTATTTGTTGAAATTAGACTTTTCAATGAGGAAGGTGGTCTGAGAGTTCAGTTGGACCTGGAATGACTCCACTCTCCACCAATGCACACTCCTCAGTACATAATACATCCTCACTAATCTCCAATCCTAATTTTAGCCTAGCCACTTTGTTCCTAATTCAAGCCATGAGTATGTTCTCAGATTTGCTAAATTGTAACTATGAAAGCCTGATTACAACTATATGGTGCTTATGATTTTATATATCATACCCAGTTTTTACCTCTGGCCCTACAAAAGAAAGCAGACCATGTCGGTTGTTGAGGGTACCTTGTAAGGTGAGTTGGGCCTGGGCTTCGATGGTTGCGTTGGCATTGTCCGCCATGCAGGTGTAGATGCCGGCATCCTCCTCTGTAAGGTTGGAGATCTGGAGACTACCTCCTCCCAGCAGCTCCACACGACCCTCACTGGAGGCAGAAAGAAACAAAGTGGTTGGAAAATAATAAAGAAAATTTGTTAGATCTGACAGTCTTTTCTCCGGATACCTTTTTCATAAAACAGTATTAGTAACCTACATGTAACTCTGTTAGCATCACATGCAGGAGACCGCAGGCTGCTGACCCTCACCTGCGTCATCACCTTTTACTAACTCTTGAATAAATAAAACATGCTTAAAGCCAAGTCAGTTGACCTGAAACAAAATGCAATTTATAATTCCTCTTTATTTATATTTAATATATTGATTTTAGACAAGTAAAATATACTAGAGCCTACAGTATTTTAGACAGAAATAAAGAGTCACATTTAGTGATCCTACTTGGGCATAAACACATCCTTTCAATAATACATGTACCAAGTCATGCAGAAGCTACAGCTGGGGCTTGTAGTTTGTACAGTGTCACTACCGCAGTTGTTACATCACCTTAATTAATGTTTTTAATTTCTTACAACAGCTGTTAATTAACTGTGGCGACAGCGATCGAACATCAAGGAAAAGTGATTCTGACTTCAAGATCTGCTGTTTCTTTTCATTCAGTATGGACGGATGTGATTTGTATCAGAAATTAGAAAATTAGAATATGATTATTGAAGGTTCGCACCATCTTGAGTGCTTTCCTTCTCTCATACAGGCTCCAAATACTATTCACTCTGTGTTGTGCTCAGACTTGAAATTAAATATTTTTCCCACCAGTTAAATCACTATGAAAGTGAATCTTTTCATGTATAAAAAGATATATTTACATACTGCAACACACAGTGCCAGGAGATAGGACTAGCTCACTGAAAACAGAATAACAAGTGTAACATCAGAGTCACACTTTGCATCAGGCATTTCAGACTGAGCAATCTTAAATATTTATTATTCTAAACTATTTGCGCCTAATCCAAAAATACAACCACACATCTATTTGTATAGCCTCTCTCTGAACCAGTGACCCTCCTCCATTTTAAACAGTCCCAACTTTGATTTTCCCAATAGGCCCAGGGGGAAGCAGTCTGTGGCCAAGCTCTGGCTTGATTCAACAACCACTGGAGCATGGGAGTAGGAGGAGGCTGAGAGAAAAGAAAACAGAAATCAATAGCTGACAAAGAGAACTCTGCATTCAGAAAGAGAGAAATAGAGAGGCGGGGAGAAAAGCAGGAGCAGCAGGTCGACTGAGGAAGATAAGAATCCAAAGAGGGCCACAGGAAGTACCATGCATCTGAGGAAAGCGAGATCAGTGCATAATGGTTTTTGCACAGAGGAGTGAGGCTACATGCAGAGGTAAAGAGTGTACTGAAGAAAACAACCCTATGCTGCAGGCTGATTTAGTTTTAAACAAACTGCTGACTAGCTAGGGCTTCCACGCGAGCTCCTATTTCTCTCCCTGAGTACTTCTGGGTTTTGGCAGCATTGGCCTTTGAGACCATCTGCCTGTCTGTCTGTGCTGGAGTGGAGCATTCGAGTGGCACTCAACCTGCTGTCACCAAAATGACATCACTGTTTCACTTGTATTGTCGGGATAAAATAGACTATTACTTACAGCATTAACCAAAACACACATAGCTAACACTTCAGTTTTAGGTTAGCGAGACTTGCTGTCTTAAACTCGGATTGCAAAATGTGTTGAAGATTGAAATGCCATTACGGATTGCTGAACCTTTTTTTACACTTCCATCACTGATGGTCGTGGGCCGTAGTAATGTGAAAATACCACTCCCACACAAAAGTCTGTGTTTGACGTAGATTAAATAAACATGGTTTCCAAATTCTAATGAATACAAGATTTGTTTACCATACATTAATGCAGCAACTGACACTCAATGCTGAAATATCCAGATTGAGAATTGCAGAATATTTGGGTCCGATAGTTTAAAGATTTCTCCTCCACTCAAGTCACAGTAATACTTTCCACAGAAATCATAGCAAACCTATATTTACTGTAAACTGACACTCACCCTTTTATAACAAACCTGAGCAGTGTGAGACCTGCTGTTTCACCCAGGTCAGGGCCAGGTTTATGAATTCAGGTCAAAAAAGCCATTTTGACCTGTTCAGAC
The DNA here is from genome assembly GCF_004916995.1 of Morone saxatilis. Taxonomy (NCBI): domain Eukaryota; kingdom Metazoa; phylum Chordata; class Actinopteri; family Moronidae; genus Morone; species Morone saxatilis. Next base: position 6,128,924 of record NW_023339663.1, read on the forward strand.
TGACAGGAAACACAAGTAATCCCTGATCCCCATGTCAGTCCAAATAGAGTATCAAACAGCACACTGGACCCATTCTGACAGCAGTAGATTGTATAATAAATAAAAACACACTCAAAAATGTTGTACTCAGCAGAAAGCCTGACAGAGAATGCCCTGGGTCTACACGGTGGGAAAAAAGGAGACACATGAAGTAAGTAGCTGCCTTTTCTTTTGGTCCTGAGACTGCAGAACATAACACGGAAACAATGAAAATGCCAAATGTCTTGCTGTACATAGACTACTTCCTTGTGCACATTAGTCTGTCTGATTCTGCTGTAAGGCCATGCATGTCAAATCCCTGCTGAATGAAATTTCCTCTGAAAGACGTCCTGAGTTAGTTATGCCAGGCAATCCTGCAGTTAGTCTCACCAGGACAACTATTCAGACTCTTGGGCTTTCGTACACATGCACTATAAAGGGCATTGACAGCTTCCTCTTGTACTTGAAAGATGAACATACAGCACATATCAAATCACCAGGCAATTTCTCATTCTGTTTAGAGCGAGCCAATCTCCCCTCTAACTGCCGCAGCTTAAGTGCTCAGTGGAACAAGGAATGTGCTACTGTTTATAGACCATGAGGGAGGGAGACAAGTAAATTGGCTCGAGCTGAATGGGCTGAAGACACCTTGCGCTATTGTGTGGGAGCTCTCTCCACTTCATGTTCATTTAAATTAAGACAAGGTGCCTGCTGCAAGGATATGAAGGATATCTTGTGCATTAGCTGCAGGTCCTTGGTGGGAGATGGTAGTAAGTGGGGCTCTAATTAAAACTGCAATATCTGTATTCACCTACAAAGAGCTGTTAAATTAGCTCACTATTTCCACTGTCACAAGCAAAGTAAAGACTACAGGGTAAACGTGTCAGGCAGAATAGGTGCAATGATGCTAACTGGCCTTGCTCTCAAGTTTTTACTAATTCCACTTCCATCAGCAACAACTTTCCACGTTTTTTTCATTGTGGTGTGCAATTAATTATAATGTTCATATATTCGGCTAAAATTTGAGACACTCAAATGTGATTCCAATATATATATCCAATATATGTTTTTGTCTAGATTTTCACTTTCCTCATCATAACGTCATACATCCGTTTCAAAATATCAGACACAACATCGTAACCCTTCTGATGCTCTCTAGTGTGTAACCGGTCCAGAAACGGTGTTGAGAATTTCCTGTCAACATGTAGTGGTCTCTAACACAGTCTTGTCCCCTGTTCTGCCATTCAGCTTTGAAGGCAGTGGCAGCCACAGAGACTTCAGAAAAGGGCTTGGGTGGGGGGGGGAGAACACATTTGGTATGTGTGATTGGTGACTCAGCCTTCCGTAACACCGACTAGTGGCAAGGTCAGTACACCTGGGTGAGGGGAAGCTGCAGATCACTGAAGAACTGTAGGCATGTGTGCGTTGATGGAGGCAGTGCAGTACGCTGTCACAGAGCAATCAGTGGTGCTGTGACAGTACTTGGGCATGGGTCACGCTATCTGCAGCACAAGGGGACGGCAGGTGGAATCACGACTGTCAACAAAAAAAATGGGATTCATTATAAATGGATAGAGTGGGAATCTGTAAACTTTTCTTTGTTTGGCCTCTCTTTCCTCTGATTAAATGTATTTTTCACTTGCTACTTTCCTCCTCTCTCTCTATAACTAGCAAACCCCTCCGCCGTCTCAACCATCTCTCTTTGCTCCGTCATGCACCATGAATGCCAACTATTGTGCCGTTCGCGGTGTTGTGGTTCAAAGTGAACGCAAATTGAACTTCCCCCCTTTTGACCAAAAAAATAATCATAACAGTTCCATGAATTTGAAACATGTTCAAGGTGTGAAGAAAGCAGTGGGATTTCATTTAACAGCCAAGCAGGGCAGACAGCGGATTGGACTGATTTTTCCCGCTTCCAAAACACATTTTGTTCTTTACCAATTCAAGTCAAGTCTTGACTTGATTTACCTATTGCTGTTCAGATATGAGCTACGGTATATTGGGGAAACAAATGTTAGAAACAAAAGATGAAAGAAGTCAGACTAGCTAAGGCAATAAGTGAATGAATAAACAAACAGAGATTAATGTAAGAAAGAACCTTGTGCCAATAGCACAGGCTGGGACTTCTCAAGTGACTCAGCCATGAAAACGTTTTTGTTTTCCTCCGGCTCGTAATGGAAAGCCGCAGGGCCCTCGGGACAAAAACAACTCTCGCATACCTGACTTTATTTGCTTTTTTTTTTTTTACCAGGGTCCCCAAGAATAAACCGATCGTTTGATTAGTGCATATTACAATGAAGCCTGGAGCCCATAACTCGCTTAATATACTTTTAGATGGCTCTGGTGGGCCCTCCGGGGTGCTTGAAACCACGTGAACCCTGTGTGCCCCATACTGTGTCACGTCTAGAAAATTACAGGAGTCCAACGGATTATAAAGCCTTTAAATAGGACGTATACCCACATCATGTCGGGTGAAGAGCCACAGTAAAGCGCTGCAGGTGAGCTGTTTTATGCTGTGAAAGACAATATGCAGGTCCAGGCTGGAAGTGAATAAAGACCCATAATGTCAATTCTATTTCAGCTAATGATGCTTCACAGTTTTAACTCCATAGGTAAATTACAGTATGTGCTAAAGTAGATTTGCTTAGTAGCTATTCTGGTGACTTTAGATTGAGCCAATGGTCAAAAGCCAATGTATTCCTCTCATCCTCTATTCCTACTTGGCAATAAAAATGACATTGTGACCAGAATGCAAAGAAGAACAATGGATGCTGTGACAGGAGACATGCTTTGAAGTGAGCCAGTGAGATTGTGTGTGTTTGTGATGTGCTGGAGACCGAGAGACATCCTAAGAGGAGATGCCTGATGCGCCATTGCCAGAAAACCATGTTGCTTGTCGTGTTTTCTCGGCCACACATGCCAGCAAAACCACTCCATTACCTTAACCCACTCTGCTGCTGCCATTTATCATTTTACTGGTGTTTTTTGAGTTATAAGCAGACTTCTAACCATATGGGCCTCCTGTGTGTCTGAAAGAATGTGGTGTGGATACCTACATTTCAGCCTCTCTCAAAGAGGGAAACATGCAGGGCAGAATAGTTTCAATTCACGCTTTTTGTTTTCTCCTTGATTTAATTTGATTTTTTAGTAACTTTTTAATCTAAAATCTTAATAAACACAGAAAAACTTTTCATAAAGGATGAATATGTGCAGACCTGTTGTACTGGATTGCATTAGATTGCAGAGGTCTACTTAATAAAGTGGCCAGAGAGTGTGTTTACGTACATTGTGACACTTAAAAGACAAGAAGCTACTATTTTCCATTCATCCTCCTTAACAATAAGTTAGGCAGAAGTGGTCTGAGTATCTGTCGTATTTGTCAGCCGCTTTCCAGTGACATCTGAAAACACAGCTAAAAACTGTATAATTTGCTGCTGCAGGATGAGTAAGGGCTCTGCACAAGGCGGACATTTGCTGTTAACCTCCGTAATAGTTACTCTGAAGAAAGGAGCAAGTGAAAATCATAGGCCGTTAATACTGATAGGTTATATCTCTGACAGACTGAAGGGTTCAGTTGTAATACCCATCTTTTTATTGCAGTGGCCATTCTCTGTGCCATTTTAAAACGACATGCAGAATGTCTTAAAATTGGTTTAAAAACTGAAGCGGAGAATTAAAAAAAGAGTGCAGTTGATGGTGTGGGTGTTAACAGTGGAACTGCACTTAAAAGGATGTAGAGAACAAATCAGGTTAAAGTTCTGAGTGTCACTTTGTGACTTCACTCCAAAATACAGACAATTACAGATGATTGCATCTGAAGGATTGTTAGCTTAGATGAAAATGTAAATGGCAGTGGAATTTGTTTCGGCCATGCTGTCTCTTCAAGAGCAGTAGAACCAATTCTTCTGTGTGTGCATGCCACATTGCCAGAGCTTCAAACCATTATATACGTAAGTGCTAGTGGTTTGAATTCCACATCATTTCAATTCATCTAGAATTCCTAATGCAACATTGTTGTTGTGCATTGGCAATTTCATAATGATACAACACAATGCCGTTTATAAGTCGTTTTTTGATATGACTTTTTATGACCAGTGGTTGTATCTTTTTAAATGCAACTCTGGGATGATAGTAACAGGTTTCGCTAAATCAACCAGGACTGAAGTGGTATGGATTATAACATCAGATTAACCAATAAACTTCCCATAGACAGAAGTGTGTCTATGCATTTGTGTGTGTGTGTGTGTGCGTGTGTATGATTTCTTTTCTCCTCTCGCCCAGGAAACAGTCAAGTGAATAAGGTGATGTGTGCATGTTTGTATTTATGGGAGACATATGTGTGAGAGGGTTACACTGCAGTCCAATTGCAAAAGAATTTCCTACACCATGCTTCTACCATCACGCACAAGTAAATGTAATACACACAATCATATTTAAATAAAGGCGAGAAGACAAGGAGGAGAGTAGACAGACAGCTCGGAGGCTTTGGAAGGGGGGTTGATTTACATGCTCTGGCAATTCCATGTTGCTGGCCGACATGCATAATTCATCCATTTTATTGACTGTTGTGGAATTCTATTAGGTGATAGAGTGATACAAAATATGACTGTCCTTTTTGAGCGTCATCAGAACCAGTATGTGGGAGACATCCAAAGGCCTTTTTCTGTCCATACCTGGGGATGCGATCGACGGCATGCAGGTAATTTGCTAAGAATGTATGTTTCAACATTTGTATGAATAGTTTCAAGTGCTACGTATTCTCTCATGGTGTTACTGAGCTTAATCAGAATGAATGGTGAGCTTGTTTGTGTCTTTGGCAATTTGCTTTCTCTGAGCCTAAATACATTTGAGGCTAGACAGTATGTTACAATAGAATAAGCTATAGTGTAATAGTTATTGCAATATCAATCTTTCATTCAAGATATTGTGTACCTTGGTTAAATAATTTCAAACAAGAATGTATAACAGATATTCTGAGCAGTATCCCCTACTTCTCTGTGAAAAACTATATTTACATATAAAAAAAGAGGCTATAGATAACCATTAATCTATTTTGGCACACTTGTCAATGAGACATAAACCACATTTTAAGTTACATCATTAAAATGTGGGGCACGAGGAACAAAAAGTGAAATTGCTTGTTTTATCTGGTGTAAAGTGTCACAGTGGAAGAGAATTATCGCAGCATCTGAAGCATGTCTGTTTTTTGTCTTCTCTTTTGTGATATTGACCCACAGCAGGCTTACTCTTGCACTCTTCTGTGCACAACTGTGAATGGTGATGCAAAAAAGGACTTTTGTTTTATTTCATGTCAGTGAACTTGCAAGCATTCGACATCTTCCTTGAGTCAGGAGCACTGTGCCAAATGAATCGCCCCTGGGGGTGCAACGTTACCCTATGCACACTATGTGTACACTGTTCCCTCACACAATCAAGGACTAGATAGAGCCCCCAGCTGAGTTAGGATGAATGATTACAGTTTTACTTTCATTAATAAAATTGTGTTTACATGCATTAAGATTCATTGTTGGTGTCAAGGAAAGTCATCCCTGCCCCTCCTTCCCACTCACCATATCTCTGCCAACAGCAAGAATTTATGACCATGACTGCCTTATCTGACACTGTGACCATCTCAAAAGGCAAAAACATTGCATAGTATGATCCAAGGATACCAGACTTTTAAGACACACTCAGCAGAGAGAAATCAACTTCTCTGCAACTGAGAGTTAGACAACCACCTGTTCTAAATTTCCATTTCAGGTTTTTGTTCTGTTCCCATCTGTCATCACAGACATCAAAGAGTTTTATAGCAGCCGTTAAGGCCAACATGGCAATATGGACAGGTGATACAAAAGAAACAGCAATGTCTGTCTTCTGTGAGGTTATGAATAACACATTAATGAGACTCTTCAAAGAAATCCAACTTAAGAAAGAAATCTTTTATATGGCACAAAAAGTGGAGAGTATTTCACTGTCTTTAAAAGTATCTTAGAGTACTTCTGAGGAGTCAGTCAGCTAGTGCAACCACAAGCAAATAATTATGGAGGAGAATAAGACAACCAAGAATCAGGATCCTGCAAAACTACCAACCAAGGTTTCATGTTGCACTCATTTTTAATCACCTACATTATCTGAGGCTCAGTAAAACAGTCCCTCTCTCATATTGTGAACACAATCAGAGAGAGAGACAGGAGGAAAACAAGATACATGACCAAGTTGAAGTATCAGCAGCAGAAGCTTAATGTGATAATCCCTGCTGTCAGCGAGTCACTCTGCCTTCAATTGGTAGCTTTGACACATCTTCATAAACTTTCATCTCATGTCTACAGCTTCGGCATTGCCACTTTCAATGCCCCGTTTGTGCCGTGCACCAAAGACCAATTAGACACTCTTTGCAGACTACCCTTTCTCTCTCCCTTAAATGGCACGCCACGCCAGTTTTTAATTGACAGCAGCTCTTCTATTCCTCATGTAATGCCTGAGAGGGACAGGAGACTCTCAAGGAGAAAAAAGAAAGTTCCATTGCTATTCTTTTTTAATTGTCAATGTCATATTAAAATCAAAAGAATGGCCTTGGTAATGTATTCACTACACAATCCATTTCTGCTCTGAAGGCAGGAGCATGGGGGTCCACTTCAATATTATGAAGACTTCCCTGGTTGTTCAGAGTGTGCTTGCTAATTACCAAAGGAGACACCCTAGGGTGGGAGGTAGGCACGCTGGATAGTGTTGTGTAATTAATACAAGGTAGATTAATAAGTACCTTTTTAAGCTACCTCCCACTGGAGGTCAGAGGTACTCACAGACAATTCCATAGGTGTTTGAAGCATTTCACTTTTGCTTGGAACTAAAGATTGGAAAGACTAATGATATTCTAGCTCACACCACACTGGAGCTGTGTGGTTATCAATGTGATGACCTTACATTTAATTTCACTGAAGGTAGGAATCCTATTCTGGGGTTGGAGTTAGATGAACAAGCCCTATTTCAGCTATTTTCTGTTGACCCCACAAGTTGCAAAGTTATTATTCTACACTCCTGGTACACAGGGATTGGGTAAACAAAGAGCTTTGTTAATTGGTGAAAATCAAACTTCCAATGTCTAGTGCAATTCTCTCCAAGGGATTTGAGCTGCCCTGGCTGAGCTAATGAGAGCCAGAGGAGTGAGAGCACAGGCGCTGTGACACTCTCTCTTGGCTCTTAATTTGTGAACTTCCCCTCAGCTGGCAACCCTGCAGCCTTGTCTCCCAGCTGAAGTGGCTCCATTGGCACGTCCAGGTCCACCCCCCTAGGGCTCTCTTGGTAGCAGTGGCAGAAAAGCATTAACACCTTGGGGAGCAGGCGCCAGGACTAACAGGTTAGCTTTTAGAGGCCAGAGGCACTGGGTACAAAGGAGTAGTACATTTTAGTCTGTGTTGCATTTCAAAAGCTAGGAATGTGCGAGAGCCAGGGGATGTTGAGCACAGCAATGTAATGTTTTAGAGTAAATATTGTTGACTTTGATGGGTAAAGGTGATTTTGAAAGGTGGGTTTGAATAAGGTATAGCACACCGTTTTCTACACAAGTAAGAGTGGACATATGTAGCATATATAAATGAATCAAAACAGAGTTCATGCTCATACCTTTCTTCTAGCAGCTTGTCTCCAAACATCCAACGGATGTGCGGCACTGGGTAACCAGTGGCCGCGCAGGGCAGAAGCACGCTGGCGCCCACCACCTTGGTCAAAGACACAGGCTGCACCAGGAACTCCAGCTTTCTGTCTTCTCCAGTTTCTTAGATGGGAGAAAGAAAAAAAAAAGGTCAGGGTTCAGGCTGAGGTTAAGGTTGGGGTGAGTAAGTGAAGCAGAGCTGCAACCTTCTACGTTAACGGGTGTCATCTGTCTTAAAAACTTCAAAAGAACTAAAGACTGATGGGTAGTTGTTCCTGACACCGACACCAAGAATGGTCAGATGAATAATGGCCATGTTGATGTCTGAGACAGATGAAGTCTCGGCTCTTTAGGAGTTCAGAGTGATCCCATATACATTCCAGCTGTAACTAACTGCTTGAGTGGCAGCCTGCAATAACCAGAGGGTCGTGTGTGACCCCAGCACATACACAGGACTTTAAGAAAATAACTAAAAGCATCATTGTTTTATCTTTCTCTTGGACAAAAACCAAAAAAAAAAGAAATTAAGGCTTTTTTTTTTCAACTTTCTCTGGAAACCCTCAAGTTTCTTTATCCTCAGGCTGATTTGTTACTTCAAAAGAAACCAAATAACTATAAATGTATTTCTGTCGCTTAAACATCTGGCAGCATCCGAACAGCAAACAAAATTTCTTTCAATTTCCTCAAACAGCTTTATGAGTTTTCCTTCTGTATGCATTCAGCCTTTTGCCACTCTACCACACTTCCTTGGAGGAGACACACAGAGATAAAGACCCCCACTGGGGTCTTGTTGAAGCCTGATTTATGACCTCTAATATCTTTTCTGTGCTGCCAGGAGCCTGGTGCTTAACAACTCAGTAAATAAAACTTGTAGAGGGGCGAGGCGAGACACTGCCACAATGGAATTCAGCCCCCTTTTGAGCAACAACTGAGTTACCGTTAGCATCCCTGATAACCCCAGTGGGGGTTCTACCTCACCTTTTGGCATTCAACCATCTCTCACTACACTACAGATTTCTTCATGCTGAAGCTAATGAGCAACCCAGAGAGGACACCATGTACCACTGTAATCAAATAATACTCCGAACTAGATTTTAATTTCAATTTGCTGCACAAGAGCTCCTACAATAGAAACATAATTGCACTACACTCAAGGATGTGAACAGGTAAAATTGAGGACAAGCATAAAAAATGCTTTCACTTCTGGATAACAATGGACGTGTAGTGCCCAACTAATCTAAAATCATTATCAGTATCATATGTTTGGGACAGAAATTATAACTTTAGAATCTGATATCTAGCTCAAAAAAACTCACTGATTAAATTCTTACTGGACAACATTTCGCCCACAGTCTGATAAAACTTTCTTTCCTCAAATTACCTGGAACTATCTGGAGCTGAGCCTCATCACTGGACTTGGACGGCCCAACATTTTCGACCAGACAGCGGTAAAGCCCAGCGTCGGCCTCCGAGGCGTTGCTGATCACCAGGGCTCCGCTGGGCAGCTGGACCAGCCTGGTGCTCAACTCCAGCAGCTGGCGGTCTTTCTCCCACCGAGTGAAGGGCACCAGATCTGAATTGACCTCACATGGCATCACATGGCTGCTCCCTTGATGCACAGTGGCCGACGATGGCTGGCTGGCAAACCTGGGCATCCCTGAAAGATAACGACAAGACAAGGATGTAAAAACGGCCCTCACTTCAAACATCAACAGAATAACAAATATTTCAGAAAAATTTCAGAGGTAAGAAATGAAAGGTCACAAACAATGAGAATTAAAAAGGTTCCCTTCATACAGTATACATACACACTGAAGGGTTTAAAGGCCCTGAACACATGTTTGCTCATCAACTTATTAGTATGAGCAATGAGATTCTACATGACACTATTTTCTTACTTGTGTTTTACTTACTTAAGATTTAAAACCAAGCTAAATTTGAAACTATGAAAAAAAATCGAACCCTTTCAGACCAAATGCAGTATCCGTGACGCATTTTATTTTGAGAAAAAAGCTGCTATTGTTACCCAATTTAAATTGAACAAATAGTTGTTGTTTTTTTAAATATTTGGAATATTTTTTCTCAGCCACATTGGAAAAACAAACAGACTGATTCTGGACCTTTAACACAGCAGCCTAGGAAAGTTGTAAAAACTTGTTTTTAACTATTTTCGGTTTAATCTTTTATGCTGGAAAACACAACAGCATATTGGACGTGAAATCTTGCGATCCATATTCAGGATAGATTCTCAGGAATGGAAAGGGCCAAAAAATTTAACCCCCACCTACCCCCGAACTCTTGCGCACACAAATCTTTATGCACACACGTACAACCACCCACACACAGTTGTGTAGCACAATCACTTATCCTCGATGGTGGATGTTAATTTGCCACGCAGAGCAGGAGACACACAGCACTAATTAAAAAAGGCTGGATCCACAGGCTGTTTGTGCTGCTGTACCCCGACTTTCATCTCACCGCAAAATAATTATTTCCTGCGTTTGAAGCCATTGATCTGAAACCAACACTGCCGGGCCACGTTCGAAACAATCGCACACAATGGCTTCAATTAAAAATAACTTACAATGTGTAAACTGCAAATGGTATTCTTGGGTTTATTAGGGAAGAAGGAAGAGTTGTTTTTAAAAAGTAGGAAGGCTACTCCATCTACAATAAAAAGAATATCATGCTGTTTCATTATCATGGTGGGCCTCTTGAGTTTTTGGGCTGACTGTGTTTGTCTCCTTGGTAATGTGTGTGTAAGAAAGAAGCACACAAAACAGAAAAAATATGTGTGACTAAGAATGAAAGAAGATGCTCATTTCAGTGCGTGTTTATCTATTTATGAAAGCAAGTCTGCCCGCTGCAACTGTGTTCTTCAGGAAATGATGCTGAACACTTGCTGAGTGACGATTTGGTGTCTCTGCCCCCTCTCACCTACAGACAGCTCTTTAAATCCCCTGCCAAGAGTGTCTCCGCGGTAAATCACACTTTAAGATAAGGCCCCAACAGCTAGACACTCTCCTCTGGCCCGGGCCAATGCACACAGCCTCTCCGAGGATATTTCAGCACAACAGTTCAGCTAATATGGGTTTAGTAGATCCCAGTACTGATATTTTTGTATCAAAGCTGCCAATCACCTACTGTATAATCATGCCAGGGTGGAAAAATCCTCAGCTGAATCATTTAGATTAGACTCACTGAAGCTCTACACTGAATCAAATGATTAGCAGCTGTAGTGCAGCCTGAGTAATCAGGTAGGGGGAATTCTGGGATATACATCAGGCTTTCAATGAAGACTTCATTAATCAAGAAAAATAGAATGAATGTTTAAAATAAATAAATTCCATTGCAGGTTATGTAGCTGTAGCCAGGAGGTTATAATGGTAGTTATATGATGGTGGTCCACTGAATCTGAATGTTCGGTTACACTATAAATTGGAAGCTAATATATGCCTGCAGATGGTCTTTAATTTTCCCGGTTATGCTGATTAATATCATTATCTTGATGATATTAACAAAAATATACATTATTTTATCTGTTACTTATTATACCGTATTAACCAACGCACCAAGGCTTTACTGAAGGAAAATGATGTTACTACAGTGCGTCAGAAACTGTTTATTTGTGTGCATGTCTCTCTCAGTTTCAGTGGAGTGGTCCTAAGCATCCTATTTATTTTGCCTTATATGGTTTCTGTGCAAAAGAGTGACATTAATAAACTTTATTCACTTCTCAAAGTGGACAATATTAGGTCTGCTCCACATGCAGACAAGCTGATACGTTTGTCTAATCTTACTCGACAAACACGGACACACAAACAATGTCATTAGCGCTCAAGATACTGAACGATTATGCACTCGAATCTTCATGGATCCACAAAGCACAATAAACACTTGTAGTTACTCCAAGCCAAAATCAAACAATGTAGCTGTCCTGGCTCACAGCCTAACTGTACCAAGCTGATAACTGGAGGCCTGGGCCAGCTGTAACTGAAATGTTAAACTTTAGACAGCGCTCTCTATAAAAGAAGGAGAATACTGGAGAATAACGGAGCAATGACATTTCAAAAGATGAGGTTGAAGACAATTCCCTGAGTTAATGCGCCCCAGGTCTAATAGCAAGAGATATACCCACAACTTTGTGTAATGGCTTGAGACTTGACATTTGGCCCAAAGAGGACAAGGAGGGAAAAGCCCTGAAATTCATGAGACACCAGTTAAAGACATGACTAGAAATTATAGTTTTACAAAGACTGAACCTTTGCAAAGAGGAGAGAAAGCATTATACCCTCACAACTTTAGTTCCGATGGTTGTGAGCACTTTCTAATTCAGTCTGCAATGACTCTGCAGCTCTCAATCGACTAATCCTTTGTTCCTCCAGCCTCATCACCTCTCCAGGCTGAGTTCATCAGTTTGCTGGGAAGGATGTGTGTGTGTGTGTAAGTAAGTGTATGTGGGGATCCTAACTCACACAGGCATGACTTAAGATGTAGCTGTGCCATTTTGTAACAGCCAGTGTTAACGAAGGGGATGCTTCACGTTATGATGTCTCGAATATGCATGCAAGTGCCCATGTGTGTGTGTTGTGTGGACTAACTGAAGTGTACATAAGCACATTAAGTGTGGGTCAAGGCAGAGCTTTGTAGATGAGGAGTGATGAGTGTCGATGCCAACGCTATCGATTCCAATTAATCACAACTCTCCATTTAAATCGACTCGATGGGGGGTGGGGGTTCATTTTCCACACCCTTGCACAGCACCATCTATTGAACAGAAGTGTTATGGTGCCAATCTCAACACTTATTACCAGAGTGTAATAAGGCCAAATGATTTCAAGAGAGCAATAGTGTCTCAGTGGTCAAAGCACAAGAATGTAGCGAGTTTTATGCTAATGGAAAGCAGTTCCTTTGTTCATTTCATGCAGCATAAATGGGAGCAAAATGTGATTCCACTGATTTTATTGTGCCTCCAAACAACATATTCCTTGAAAATAAAGCAGTTAACCAAGTGGTGGCATCGAATGCCTCCTCTCTGTGAAGAGTGGTTGGTAAGATTCACCAAACCCTACATCATCTGCTCAGCTTTGCCAGCAGAGCTTATAATCATATGAATGCTAATGAATGAATGTGTCCATCACTGGATGGAGATTAGCAGAGAAGAATTGTGCTGCAGAGAGCTACGAACAGGCGTAACGACTGTCTACCCTGCCTCAGAGCAAAACCGAGTATGCACACATGCACATACACAGACATACACTTAAATCACACAGTTGGGTTCCTACTATTCTTAATTAAAATCAGGTATAGAATAACAATGAGCAGCTTAATGAAATATGCACAAGGCTTTAAGGATCTCCCTCTAGATTCAGCTGAATTAGTAACTGACTGCAGAATGGCTGCCTTTCACCTTGGATCAAAAATACAACAGTGCTCTTTGTTACATATTTTCAAGCAGAGTCAGTTTAAGTAATTAAGGAAAAAAAAGGAAACTGGCTTACATTTTGGAGCTGCCCAGAGGACTTATACCTCCTTATATGGCTCTGGCCTGACAAAATGCTGTGTTTCGACTGGTTACATGAAATAACACATTTTCCACTGTGAGATATTTGGAATGTAATAAATAAATAAATAAATAAATAAATACAAAGATCAAAAAAGTGGAGCAAACTCATATTTTCCAAGCCATTTAGACTTGAACTGTTTAACAGACAAGATGTAACTTGAGTACATCATCTGAACAGGACACTTACTTGATGTTGTTTGGCACACAGCTGCTTTTTATTTTAAGCTTTAATTATTTACTTCCTAGCATTACCATAGACATTACCCTATTTGACTACTGGTATTTTTTAAATAAATGTTTTTTTCTGGAATAGTTTAACTTATTAATGCAATCTATATAAATATTTATTATTTTGTGTTCTACCAACTCTAACTAGATTATTATTCAGAGGCAGTAAAATCCACGTATTGCATAACTGTCCAAATCAGTTCACATTTATCTCTGAAACAGCAACTGTATTCACAAAGAGGAAGGATAAAAATTAAATGCTGGGGCTCTGGTACTCAAAGAATAGTCTATATGGTAATTCTTCAAAGACACAAATCTTTACACTGGCAAATGATGAAAAGGACAATTTCCACAATTCCTAATGCTAAACAAGATAACCACTTAAAAACTATGTTGCACAACAGCAGCCTTATTTGAATTCTTTAATTTGCGATTAGTGTAACGACTTAAGAGAGATACAAAAAAAACCAAAGAAACTTTATGCTGCAGAGGCTGAATGGCTGTGGCGATAAAGACTTTCAATTTCAGCAAGAGAGACAGAAAACAGAAGCAACACACACGGCCTGATACCTGCACAAGGTCTATGGCCTCAGTTGCGGGACTTATTGGCGGATCCCTCGGACTAAAATATTACATCTACCTTGTTTCCTTGTACTAGACTGGACTGAACAGTCACTTGGGCTGTTTTCCAGCTGTGGCTTATGCCCCCTGCTGGCACAGCAAAATATGAAGGGAACACATGATGGGAGATAAAGATTAAGGATATTACAGTTTAACTTAAATGCAATGCTGAAAAACATAAAGACAGCTATTGAGGATTTATCTTGCATTGCTGAGTCAAATTTGTGTTTTAGTTGTGTAATTATTGCTTATAACTATTGTGCAAACATATCTAGACAATGTGACACTATTTCTAGATCCTTCCAGCACATCTGCAATGGAGCTTGATAGCTTAAGATTCAGAATATTTGGATTTGGCTTCAGTCCAAAGAAAAGGGTCTTCTCTCTAGATTTGACATTTGGCAATCATGAACGATCAGAAGGAATAAATGGATCACAAAAGAGACAGAGATTCCAATTTCTAGACTGATAGCAGAATCAGTAGACCAGAATGTACTGTGACATTCTTATCATGCTATTATTTCCACTACTTCTCACTCTCTTTCTTCCTCTCTGAATTCAACAAGTTCACGCCCATTCTCTGGGGGTTGGTGAGAGTCATACTGGGAAATGCAGGAAATCAATACCTGAAATTGAAGTACACAAGTCAGGTTGAAGGGAAGTAAGTACACTAAAAAAGTAAATTGAAGGCCTTTGTGTTAGAATAATTCGTAGAATGCACAGACTGTTACAAATTGCTATTTACTGGTGTATGACCATCCAAAGGGAGTAGAGTTTTCCTTTAAAGCAAGATAATAACATCCTCACTAGCTCCACCTTTTACTGCAACATTGTCATCCCTTATCAATACATCAATTACAGTTTTGCAACCCATACACACAAATACAGGGGGGAAAAAATCACAATCCTATTGCTGGTGCATTTATGAATTTCACAAAACCAGACAGAGCCAAATCAAGTTTGCTGAGCCAAAAAAAGACCAATTTCAGGCAGCAATGTAACAGATACAACCCTGGATGAAGAGTAAATTGGACCGAGTGTGAAGACATCCAATCAATGGCAATGAAAATCTGAGACTCAGGGTGAATGGAGGACTGGCAGGGTAATCAAGTAGTCCAACAAAAAAAAAGACAAAAATGTCTATTAGATGTACTGGCTTTGAGAAGTGTGTGCTTAGGCGAAGTCTTAATGTACTTCCCTGCTATAACATCTCCCTGTACAATATGTACTTTGCTTTATTCAGTTCAGTGCCTCCTTTCTGTTCATGCTTCCTTTAAGGCCAGCTGCAGCGTGAGTGATAATTAATTCCCTAATTGAAGGTTTCAGAACTTCAGGGGAGAATATTTCTAAGGGCTTCCTCCATTACAGCAAATCATGCCATTCAACCTACACACTTATATTCTGTTGTTATGGTAAAAACAGTGAAGTACTATTAAAACAGTAAAGCCTAATTTGTACTTTGAGGGGATTTCAAATGTACAATCCAGTCAGTCAAACACAAAAGGAAACTATGCAGATATCACTGTGAGTTACCAGTTTATTCGATACATCTGTATAATCTAATACAATTGTAGTAGTCAAAATTGCAATCAATCCTCCCTTTGTAAAAACTGAATATTACAAGATCTAATGTAGTACTGTGTTAGCTTGTACAGTTGGACATTATTTCTTAATATGAAAATTATCCTGATTTACCAATTCATAAAGGAAAATCTTGGGTACCTTGTTCTGTTTAATTTTTTTTCTGTACAAGTTGTAAGGAGTTCATGTGATATTTTTAGGTTGAAGGTTGAAGCCTTAAAAAAAATTAGACATTTCACTTATTTGAGTGTTATACATCCAATTTCTGGGTTTACATTTTACTTTCAAAGATTCAATTATTATATAAATCTGTCTGGGTTTCAGAAAAAGTGCCATTGGGCCAAAAAACTGTGTTTAGCACGAGAAAATAAACGTCTCATAGGTAAATCACTGGTTATGTGTGATTTTAAATACATTATGGCACTCTGTATGTGTATGAAAGTTGTGTGCACAAGTGCAGGCAACACCATGGAAGCTGACGGGTAGTTACATAAAAACTAAGAGAGATGAGGAGTGGGTATATTCCTCCTTCTGTTCTCAAACTTTAATTGCATTCTACTGCAAAACCCACTCAAACACATTCCCTCCAAACAACACAGAGACGACACTGTTCACCCCATTATCACTCCTAATACAGGCACTTCAGGGTTTATGGTACACAGAAAAAATGATTATTCTATCTCTCTAATGCACGCGAGATCATTGTGAAATTTGGCTTTGAGGGGTGGTGCTTTAGTGAAGTTCTTAAGTGGCTGTGCATGTTACATGAAAACCACAGCATGAATTCTTTATATCCTATGCCAAGAGGGAGTTTGCTTTTACTTCTTTTGGTTTAATACGAATATGGGATGTGGTCAGAAACGGGGTTGATTTAAGTATTTTACAAAGAAAACCTCAATGTTTAATCACAAAGTTAGTATGCCCTGATAGGGGAAGATATAATTGACGTATAGCCACCAATTTATGAGAAAGACTGTGGGTGTTAGTCTAAAAATACATTTAAACTTGCAAGTTTAAATCTGTACAACCAACCAGGAGGAAAGGAAAACAAAGTTTACTTCTTTCATACTGAAGTAAAGAGAAGTGATTAAAACAGAAACTTTGAAGGTCCTGTCAGTTCTAGGAAAGATGTTTGCTGATGTTCTTCACTTGCTCCACCGTAAAGAGTAACAACAACCTTCATCCTGTCGGGGGGTGACAGGTGGGAGGTCTCCCAAGATTGACAAGAATGAAAACAGGATTAATTAATGAGTGTGTGTCGGAATCTAATAAAGAAGTCACAGAGGCACTTCATCATGTATGAAGCCTGACAAGCCTCACATACTGTGCAAATGATGAAATGCACAGTCTGGCTGTGTCATCACAACATATTTGTCTTTTTCACCAACAGGGAGAGGTGACTGGGAGAGACTGCCATAACAGAAACGATGTTAGACCATAAAAAACGGTCTAAATCTTCACTCATCAAATACATTTCATCGGATCCAAACAGCTGTCTGTTAACATAAACGAATAACAATGACACCAGTTTACAACTGAGCTAAATGTAGAGTGACTTACTCCAAATCAGAACCATGTAATGAACAATCAGGTAATCAGTGGAAAGACTGTGGCTTCAAGATGAATCAGTACTCTGTGACATGTTTTCAGAACAATGGCAACCACGAAAGCATACACACTCCCTAACACAGAACTGCTCTTGTGTTGTGTACACACTTTAGAAGGACAGACAGGAGATGGATGAGTGGTGTTCCACAGGAGTCGACCTCAGACAGGGCTTCTTATTTTATCTACTGGGCTGTAAAAATGCCTCTTGGGTGCAGGAGATGACAGAAAGAGCATATCCTGACCTTGTAACCATCCAGTGCCTGAAGAGAGTACAGTAAAACTCTTACAAGACAACTGGTGTCCCAGGATGACACATCAGCCTACTGTTAAATTGCCAACATGACAACCTCAAGACAATGATAACGGCAGGAGGTCAGTAAAAAAAAATACATCATTTCATTTTTGAAATCTGCAAACAGAAGTCTATTGGAGTAGTAGTAGTGTACTGAAGGCATTGATCCTCAGCCAGCAGATGCCTTTAAGAATGTTAAGCTAACTCTGCAGGGCTTAACATCTCTGATAGCTTTTAGCCAGGGGAGGGATATTTTTAACTGCTAAACCACTCTGGGTGCAGGCCAGATGTTGCGCAAAGAACGCCCTTCTAAACATTTATGACTATCAGCGGATGGGCCCTGGGGCGCAGCTGCTGTTTAGAGTGCAACTGAGGCAAGGAGAAGTCACCTCCGCCTGATTAGTACATTTCTCCCTCTTTACAGAAGTGATTTCTTGCTTTGTTTTTACAACAACGCTCAGGAAGATAAGCAGTATAGCACACGCTATACTATACAGGTCGACTCTGAACAAATGTCAGTAACCTCTTCCTCTCCATTGTGCAATGTGCTGTGACATGTTCCTTGTTTAATGAATTTCTTTTCTAAAAAAAAAAAACAGATCAGCGTACAATGAAATCATACACAATTAATTGTGTCTAGATGGGAAATGACACATCAGGATGAGACACAGTTGGTACCCTGACAGCTCCTGATTGCCTGTTGTGGGAACATACAGAGGAAAGACGACAAGGAGGCTCACGGATGGAGACGGACATGTGATGGAGGCCGGGTCAGTTGCCATGGGAACATCAACAAGAAAGAAATCAATCAAAAATCTTTGTTTAGAATTCTGTAACTGTGATATATTGTTCTTTTTAAACATGTCAACCAGCTAAATAATGTGTAGTAGTAAACTGTATTAAATCATTCTCACTGTAGCTGATTCAAATACAAGCAGCCTGTTAATTTGTGTGAGGAAGGATTATTATTAGGACAGTTTTTCACCAAGTCCAAGTCTTGTCCTTAGTTTTTACAGGTTATCAATACTAGCATGAAAATTACAATGGCCAAAATAACACCAAATATTTCTATTTCTCTAATGGAAACTTTAAGTTATTAATCAAAGCATCTGTATGATTCAAATAGTTTCAATTAGAACAGTCCTGCTATTTGATTTAGACCATTACCACGTTATTAATGGGACAGAAAAACACAGTACTCACCATCCAACACTAATTATTATTTTGTAAAAAGCTTTAATCAAACTACAACAAGCATATACATGCTTGTTGTAGTTGTAATAAAGTTGTAACAAAGTAATGTGCCTGCAATAACAAGCAAAACCATGAAACCCGATATGCAAAATGTATGAGTCTCTGTGCAATCCTTTCTTCTCCACACAGACAAAAAACTGTCAATAGTCATTACGAGCCATCCGGCCAGCCACCGCACCCACACAGCAGGGGTCATTTGTCAGCTTTTGAGATGTCACTGTGTTTAGCCTTGTGGATAAAAAAAATTTCTTTTTTTCACACTAGTAACTGGGATCTAAGGCAGCAGGATGGTGGTGATATTTTCATTATTAATTAATATGTAGAATATCTTCTCAATTCATTATGATGAGGCTTAAAAATGACCAAACTAATTAATTTGTTTTGTTCTACTAGAATCAGCTCTATCAGCTCTAGTGGCATGTTTGTTGCATGCACATCTTTTTAACTGTGGCACAGGAAGCTGAGGGATGTGACTGTGCGTGTATGTTGGACTTAATAGTTGTGCGTGACCCTCAGTTTGTGAGTCAGCATGTAAGCGTTTAATCTCTCCTTCCAGGGTACCACGTGTCTCTTCTGCTTCCCATGTGCATTTCACCTGTGCACAGTAAGACCTCCAGCCAAGCTAACATCCCCCAGTATCTAGGGGAAAAGAGCCCTTTTTCATTACAGGTAATTGAGTTGTAGCTGAAACAATACTGATTGCATTACGGTCCTTAATCATGTTAAGGTGTCTTATTTTATCACAGGGAATTTAGCTCATTCTTGGCCCATTTTGAAGCTAACCTTCTGCAGAGGTCGTTGCCACGGGAGACCGTTGCTGCTCCCATTATCCAAGCACAGATAAATGTGTTGGCACTACAACCGTACATCCCTTTGCTCTTTCTGTCTCACCTCCCCCCTTTCCCTCACTCCCTTATCAGAGGGAAGACGGGAGGAGGAGGTGAGAGGATGCAGAGAGGAGCTCAACAGAGCAGC
Organism: Morone saxatilis; assembly: GCF_004916995.1. NCBI lineage: Eukaryota > Metazoa > Chordata > Actinopteri > Moronidae > Morone > Morone saxatilis. The sequence goes on from NW_023339663.1 coordinate 6,148,718, forward strand.
CGCCAATGTCAGAGAAGTGTATGAAGGAGATGTCAATCAAATCCAACACAGATGCCACAAAGAGCAGCTATCACTGGCCCGTCCTCACATCTTTCGTCAATTGCTTGTTTCCTTAAGGCCCCCGGAGCAACGCCCCCCTCCACTGGAATGAAGGGCCCCTCCACCCTCCACTAGCCCAACAGGCCATCCAGATAAAGGAGCCAAACACACCCCTGTCCTGCTGTTGATGGACACATAGATAGGAGCTGAAGGGATAACCTCTCCATATTCATCTCTCCCCTTCATTTGCCCCACTCTCTCTCTCTCCCTCCCTCCCTCCCTCCAGGCCCATCCAGCTCTCCTTCCAATTTTTCAGCCTCTTCTCTGCCACTGTGCTGTCTCTTTCTCATTCCCTACATTACTCTCCGAGTCGCATTCATTCAGTCTCCACCCGTTCCTATCACCCCTCCCCTTTCCTCTTCATCTTCCCACCACACATTTTAGTGGGAGCTCTATTGTTTGCTAGAGAGGGGCATGCTGCTACTGGTTCTTATCTGGGGATGTTGGCGGCACATCTGTAGATGCTATCAGCAGCTCTGTTGCTCTGTTTATGCTCCAGCCCTGCAAGAGCAGCTAGTGGGGAAATGAGATGGATGGAGGATGGGGCCAAAGTAAAATGGAGCATCTTCCTCAGCAGAAATGATGGAGTACGGAACAGAGAGGGGAGAACAGAGAGGAGGAGAGCCTCTGGAAGGCAGAAACTAGGACCTCAGCGGGGTAGCATTCAGTATGAATTCAACCACATTTTCTTACAAACATTAAAATTATTAGGCATATCTACTTATTTAAAAAAAAGGTTGACATATAGTTTATCATCATATCACAATGATATAAGAGCAAACTGTTTTTCACAGAACCCTCTCGATCTATGGGGGGATAAATGCAAATGTGTCAAACGCTACATACAAGCACTGAGAAGACTTATTCTTCAGCATAATTTAGCACTTATCTTTAACACTGTGCGTGGGTGTGTGCTTCAAATTTAGTACAATGAAACTAAGGTAGAGCAAAAAACATTTCCTGCATGAGGGAGATGAGAAGAGAGCTGTGTTTGAAAAAGGATTGTTAACATGTACATTTGCACATACATTAGCATTATGTAGACACATATTATTGTAAAGTATCTGCAGCTGCTATTTGGGAAATATCAGCATGGGTTTTGCAGTATTGTTGATAATGACATGCGCTGCAGACACAATGAGGCAGCTCAGGCAGTCAACCATGCCATGTGAAGCACCAGCTTGACTCCTGAACTTAAAGGAAATTGTCTTTTCAAAGTGTGGGCTACACAGACAGGCAGAATGGCTGCTGACAATCTATCGTGAGATTGATGGGTTTCTCTTACAACCAATATCCTCAAATCAGGTGCCACTGTGCCTGTATTTGTGTGAGAATATACATGTGCATGTGTATGGGACTGGCAGTTTGGGAGCAGCAGATGTTTCTGAAACCACAGATGTAGTGCAGGGTGATGATGTCACTTAACATGGCTAGGGGCATTTATCATTGTTTACCTCGTCGAGAGGTGTGATGGTGTGGCAAATTATCGTCAGTTAGCAGTCCCCCCCATTCCCCCTGTCCACCCGTACAAACACAACATCTCTAGCCCTAATTTGGGATTCGAGATCAAAATATTACATTGTGTTTGTAAAAATGTTGACAGGTTCAAGTTTAATAAAGAAAATGGAAAACAGACTTAGACATATGAGTGACAGATGATCAAGTATGAGGAGCTCAAAGCGGAGAGCTTAAATTAAAGCGAAAATATTGTAGAAAAAAATGAAAAGAATAAAAAGCTGTATTATGTTCTGGCAAGCCAGTACACATTCAGCAACAGCTTATTAGTTGTAAAATTCTAAAGCCAAGTTTGTACCCTTGGATTTATATAATCAGTGGAAATAGCTGATTGATTGTGCCTGTCAAGAGCTAAAAGATCAGAATTCAGTTTAATTTTTTTCTCTCTTTCTCTCACACTCCTGTAAACATCTTTCTGAGATGCTCCAGTGAGCCTTAAAGACAGGCCAAGAAGAGCTGCTCATATTTCAGCAAGGGATCTGACATGATGAGAAGACCAATCTCTCCTTGTAGACATAAAACAAAACACAGTTTCAAAGTTCATTAGCCGTGTCTGGTAAGATGCAGATGCCATGTAAACGACAGCAAACACGAGATCAAATGCTGTGGAAACAAGCTGCAGGATTTAGTATTAAAATGAGGATTATACAGTGTGCAGTATTTATACCGCCAGTGGCCAACTCTTTACACGTACTGATAGGTAAACTGTTTATTTATTGTGGTTAATTAAATTTGCAAATATGAACGGGATATATTTACTGATGAGCAGCAGTGGCTTTGCTCCAAAGAGGGGAAAACAAAGCTGAGGTATTGAAATGATCATATCAGGAACAGTGAGGAAGACAAAGTAACAATGAAGGCAATCTAATCAATCACTCAACCCTAATGGAAAAGGATGCAACAGATCTCTAGAACACCTGGACAGTCTGACAATGTGGCATCAGCAATTACTCCCGTCCATCTGCAGTGCACTGCCTTCAAATTGAGCAGATGCTATGCTGAATGCCTCTCAATAAAATCAACCTCTGATGAGTCTTAATTGTATATATGTGAGCATTTGTGTTGTCCTACATGGAAATAAAGCCTAAACTATGCTAATGCCTGTGTCTCTGCTTGTGTAATCCATGTTGCACTGATAAAAATTGGTAGGCATTTTTCGGTTCTTTAAGGACATAATTTCCTCGCCTCAGGAAAGATTTAATACGTATATCCCCAACATCAAAAAGACAAATGCTTTGATGCAATAGCTGTATCCAAGCTTGCTTTATGTTCCCTGGCTGTAAATGTAACTGGAACTGAGACCTAAGTGTTAAAATGCAGCACCGGGGTGCAGGAAAGCTGAAAGGTGAGGCAGAGAGAGAGGATAAAAGCAAAAGTGCTGCCAGTGTGTATAACATAAGACGTGGTGTGGTAGTGCTGTTTTGCCTTTTCTGTGCGTATGTGTGTGTGAATAAACAACAGGGGAGATGCTTATCACTGACCTTGGAGCACAAGTTATTCTACAGCTTGGAAGAATGCACATACACTCTGATACTGAGGACCGGAATCGTAGGGAGATCTTTTGCAGTTGATGTGAACAGTCTTTCCTACAATAAACTGAATGACTCAAAGACCAAATAAATGTTCATCGACTTTTGCAGGAGACCTACTTGTCTTACTCCTGCTATCATTAAAGGGGAGCCTGTGACTGCAGTCTAGCCACACAAATACTTGGGAACTGTCCTGGATGATGAACTTACCTTTGATGCAGACACTGATTTTATTCACAAAAAGTAAAAAACAAAGATTGTTTTTCTTAAGGAAGCTCATACGGTTTAATGTTGAAAGTGTTCTTTTATTCAATTTCAGTTGTTTCATTTGCTGTGATCTGTTGGTTTCAGTCTTTGCCACTTCCATCCATAAACTTACTGGACTCCCAGCCCCCCATACATAGTGAGTTTAATTGCTACCGTTTTACCTCCGTAGATGTGACACAACAGATACATGAGGGCTTTTGTTCCATCAGCTTGTGGCTTTTTAAACAATTTAGGATTTGGCCTGTTGCTAGCTGTGGATGTGATACTGTGTCCCCTGGTTTCTGCTTCTTTTGCTTCTCTCTCAGATGGTTTCGGTGACAAATGACAATGACAACAGAGGTTGGCATTAACCTACCTATTAATTAGCATAAATGTTTATGTATGTACGTATTTTAATCATTACGTTTTTTTTCATTGTTGTATTGTTTTTGGATTTAATATTATTGACTGCTGTCAGTAAGTCAAATTGCCCTTTAGCTTTACTCGACTCTATGATAGAGCAGGATGCAGTCAGTTGTGCAAAAGGATATTCCATAATACCGCAGATCAACACTAACAGCAGGGAGCCTCTACTCGAACACTTCAACCCCCCATTTTTTCTAAATCATCAATCAACTCTCATCAGACTCAACTCAGTGAGTCAGACACCTCCACGCCGGCCTGAAATCATGCATGTGCATGTGGGCGCTCATACAAACACACACAACCCTGAATTTGACACCTCCACAGCTTGCAACCACCAATCTAAAAGTGTGATGGCGCTGCATGAGAAGTCAAGACTCTCACTGTACACGAAGAGTTCAGGACAGCTCAGTCAAAGGAGGATGCACATAGACTTCCATAGTTTCTTTACATTCCCTGCACAGCTGAATTGCTCCATGAAACAACATATCACTTGCTTTCCATCTTCCCTTGTTTATCACACTCTCTCCTTTTTCACACTTCGCTCTTGCTCACACAAGTCTTGCCTGCATCACACATGTCATGCCCCTGCACATTAAGACTCTGAGTCGGTGTTCAAGCAGGCCTGAACAGGCTCTGACAGCTCCCCAAACAGTCTTTATTCCAGATGAAGAACAAGATCGGTGCGCCATTCATTCCCAGCTTTTATTTTCATCCCCGTCGCTCTGCAGAACACATAGGAATACTTGGCAAGCACCACCATCCTGCATCCTCAAAACCCGTTTTCCCTTCACGATAGCTCTGAGTGACAGTGACTGAGGAATGCAGTCTGTCTTTGGTTAAAAGCAACAAAATAAATGCAAATTAACTTTCCATTAAGGATTGTCAAGCAAAATGTGCACTTTCCCGGGATAAACCCCCTTTGTTTGTCACTAAAGAATGAATATCAATTAATCTACCACAATTAAGGGAAATGGGGAACTGGTTCTCAGTCTTATTTTTCCACTAGCATACAAAAGCATGTTAGAGAAAGTGCAACCCAGTCAGCTAGAAGAGAAAGCCTGCGATTTGTACTGAGTGGAAGCTGAGAGAAATGGTTTTTTGAGGTGTCACCTCTCACACCTTGAACGTGCACCTTTCAGTTAAAGACCCACCTCTCCACTGCCATCATAATACCATCAATGCTTATGGACACCTGCTCAGATGGTGCAAGAAAAGTCACTCCATAAATAATGTTGGTCTCTGGACCATAAGAAACCAAGATGCTCACCAACTGAGCACTTCACACTTTGGTTTCTTCAGTACACTCCATCTGTGCCCAAGGCGAGGCGTTCTTTCAGTGCAGAATATGCAATGAAACACTCACAGTTGCACCATATTTCTGCATCCTCAGCACAAGCCAAGTAGAGTAAAATATGCATTTCAAACATATTTTATTTACATCTAAAGCAGCAAAATCAAATCCCTTTTCTGTCACCCTGGAATCACACATTTTACTCACAAAAATAGAGTTTATTTCAAAGGATATCCCCTCAAACAATATGATACGCCTGTCACCATCTAGTGACAATACTTCAGAATTTAGCACAAAACAGGAAGACTTAAGGGCAAAGGGGCTCATGGGAGCATAGATATCGGAATGATTTTTGCTAAAGCCATTCTCCGTAAAAGTCTTTTCAGAGAACAGGTGTCAAAACAAGTGGCCTCGAATATCAAAACTCGATACTAGCTGGACCGTATCAATCTGGAATAAAAACTTTCAGTCTCACTCTTTCTGCCCACCCCGTGTGTCTGATGAATACAGAGGTGATTTTAAAAAGATTTCCCCGAGGCATGGGGAGCCATCAAAAAAACTGTGCGAGTCAACTCTCTTTTAGGGTTCAAAAGCTCTATGAAGCCCAATTTAGCTTTGAAACATGGGGACGTTTTAATATAAAAACCCAAAAGTGCCTCATGCATGCTTACTCGGACGGGCATTGGGAGATGAAAGAGTGATGCGGATGAGCACTCTGGTCCCTAACTGTGAAGGTATCTCTATCTGTAGAACTGCAAGGAAGGAGACATGGACAGTGAATGTCAATGAGGGAGGGAAGGATAAACAAGATGCTCTCAAGTGCAGTCTCGCCTCTTTTTTACGCAGAATGAGAGAAACTGAGAGAGTGATGGACTGTCCACTGCAAAGACTCTTCACTGCTTTGAATGAGGCACTCCCTAGGTGGTGAAATTCCCTGCACAAAGCATCTTTTACTTAAGTGTGAACTTTGCCAAACATGTCCACCCTGAGAGGTCTACACAGGGAGTACATACACCTCATATCCTCAGGGTAGGACTGAGTAATACACCCTGCCTTGTGGAATTAAAAAGCGACACTTTCCTGTGTAATCCTCCCCAGGAATATTTTACTCTTCCGAGGTACCACAGGATTTATCACCAGAAGTTGTTAGACTTAAAAACAGAAAATACTAATATTGTGTAAATTCAAATTTTTTGTTGTTATTATTTCATCTTTAATAGAATATCTAGGGTAGTTTTTTTAAAACTAATACCACAAAATAACGATAATACCCAATCTGTCTTTATACTATATTAAGGTCAAAACAAAACAAAACACAATACAATAGCAGCCATGCGGAATATTAAGCTTCTGCTGCATCGTCTCTTCTGTCCAAGTTGTTTTAGTAAGTGTATGGCCATCTGTCTTACTGCTGACCTGAGGTAGTTAAAGACTGCAGTGGCATGGAAGGACAATACCATGAAAAAATCAGTTTGGTGGGTATTATGTCCTCTTGTTTGGAGCCCCAAATTCACTGGTTCATGTTCTGAACTCCCCTCTGCACTCTTTGATTGCGTGTCTGATAATATGAACTGGATCTGGTTTAATCAGACTCAACTACTACAAGCAAACAATTCAAGATGGGACAAAACTAGATTTGTAAACACAACTATGAAAATGTAGCCTCATTTCATTTTAAGCTATTAATATCCAGAATTATACACTGCTTATACACAAACCCAACCACCCCACCAACCCAAACAATACATAAAGAAGTTCAGAATTAAAGCAAAATGGTAGAAATGTTTGGTAAGATCTGCATGCTGCAGTGGAAACTACTCTCCTTCAGGTCATCTGTTCTATCCTTGTGTCATTTTGAATGCAGAGCTGCTCATGTAGTGAACATTACATTCCAGTTTCCTGCCAAAACACATGAACACAAGCATCATTACCATGCAATTGTGCTCAGGACTGTGAATAACAAGAACCCAGGCCCTGTAGATAGAAAAGCTTGTGGAAGAATACAGTGTGTAGCAGTAAACCGTTGACTAATGGGTTGATAATAGTATTTAAAGTAGCAGATGATGCACATAGGCATGGTTCTTAAGTTTGACTGTTAGATCCAAAACCATGCAGGCTTAATGTTATGTCCTGACTGTTTATATTATTGGTGTAAAGGATATATTCTAATGTGCTGTTTAACATGATAAACACCACATCACTTTGGCACATATCTGAAGTAAATCCCACATGCAACTGTAGCTGTTGAGGGGCAATTTCTCCAAAATTATGCTACTCACGTACAAGATAGTTTAGAGCAGATGGTAGTAAGGCATCTATAAAAGACAAAACACTCAAGCTGATTAACATGTCATGCTAGCAGCCTCATTCTCGCCACCATGATTCTATCTTTCAGGTCCGAAGTGAAAATTAAAGAATTAAGGGAAAAATCCGAGGTCGTGTATGGAGTGAGCCTTGAAAAATCATCACTGGTGGGCAGATGCCTCACACATATTGGGAGATGCACTATGTACAGCTGTGAATAGAAGTTCAGATACTGGGGGAGTTGAGGTGCTGGGGAGCAGTGGGCTTGAAAACATAGATGAGTACAGCAAGTTGGGGAAGTCATTATGCACAAAGAGTTTATCTTCATCTGCTGACTCCAGCAGTCAATTATCCCTCTCATTAGAACACAGTAATTGCACCAGCTAAAGCATAGTGCAGAAACAGGCTGAAAATGGTGTAAGTTCAATTGGACAGTACACTTTAATCTGAAATTCTAAATGAAGCTTCGGTGTAGTGAAGAAAATGTGCCTTGGTATGGTATTTGGATTTATTTATTTTTTTCTCAACACTTGCTGAGTAGTAGCACATAATCTGGCACCGGCACAGTAACAAAAATAACTCTAAAGTGGCACAGACACAACTCCACTGCTCTGTTATACCCCTTTTCACATCAAGACACATCCTTCCTGGGTTTGTAGTTGGTGTGAAATGGTCAACACGGGTAATCTGACCCTGGTCTGCAGCCCTGCACACAACCTGAGTTTTACGCAGGTCTGACACTGCTTAGATTTGGTCCTACGGGGTCAATATTGGTTATTTTTTGCCCTCTTGGCCATTAATTTAACTAACTCTAAAATGTAAGGAATTATTATTGAGCACAACTTCTACATTAACCTTTTATATGGTCTCATATGGAAGAAATTAAATCCAGTAACTTTGCATCATATTGTCTCCCATGGTAAATTTCCAGTCATCTGATATGTGAGTTATAGTTATAGGGGCAATATTAGCCTGCAACAACTTCCAAACTAATAGCTTGTGTTGAACCGGTAACTTGCATTCATGCACAACTCTGTTACTTCCAATCAGAAAAAAAGCTCACATACTCACATACAGTAGAGGAATTCTAAAAAAAAAAACATACAAAGACAATTAGACTCATGGGTGTACATTCCCACGCACACACACAAATACACACACCAGGCACTGAGGTGTCTGGAGAGAAGAGATAGGGCCGTCTCCATCAGCCTCTACACCTACCCAGAGGACCTAATCAGTCAGTGAATACACGTAAAATGGAAGCTGTCATCTACCTCCAGCCCAACTGACTCCCTGCCGACACTTTTCTCCTGCCACCGTCCTCCTGAGAGAAAAAAAGATGGATCTTTCCCTACAGCTCCATCCTCTACCAAGATTTCCCACATCATACTGTCTCAGTCAGCCATTGCGTTGGCGAGTCCGGTTCCTCTGTCTCCTTTATAGCCTCATCTCTGCTGCTTTTTCTTTTCTTTTTTTAAACCGTATTTTTCCTTTTTGTGCTACAAGGGTGAATGAATGTTTTCATTTTTTAGCTCAACAGGATTATACTCCAGTAAAAGAGGAAGGACCCACATAGAAGAGGACCCGCTTCCTCTGTAGATAAAAACGGTTCATTTTAAGGTTACAAAAACACGATTTTTATTTTCAAATGATTATACACAAATGAAAACATACTTATGAACATTATATTCCATTTCTCCTAATAGATCCTCTTAAACGTACACACCACAAGTGAAGTAAAGGCTTGCAACAATCTCCTCTATGCTTTATTGACAGCCTCTCCCATCTTGTCGCTTCCATCCCTCCTCACATGTGCCACAGACAGAGTGAAATCAGGGTAATGGAACGCCACTGTGACCCTGACCCGGCTTCCAGGTCAGAGCCATTCGTCTTGGCAACGACCCCAGCACTCAGCAGCAAAGCAACACATAATTGGTCATAAGAGGGAAGTGCCTGCACCTGGAAATGTCCACACCAACATGGGCTTGGCTAAAGGCACTAAGAGTCATACTGTAAATCTAAAAAACTTTTCACATTTGGAAACTACAAAGAAACTATACTTACTTTTTGGGGTGATTTTGACAAAGTTCTTTATCCACAGTGAAATACCAAAGGAACGAAAGGTTTCCTTTTCCTGTTTTGAGTAAAAAAACAACTAAAAACTATATTATAGCAATTATTCAGTAGCAAGTGAGCCAGACAGCTCAGTTACTTCTCTATGGTCTCAGCAGGTTAAACCTACATTTAGTCATCTCCTGCTTTCCATAATCACTTATTTTGTGTTTTCTATCCCAACGTGTTTGTTCTTGGTTGTTTTCCGTCAGCTGATAAGTGGGACCTGTTATCTAAGTCTAGCAATATTCTTGCTGATCAAATCCCCATTTATGCTCATGAGGATGTCTTGACTACATAAATATAAACACAGATCAGAGACCTGTATTGTCTGACAGGTTATAAGCATTCAAAATGCAGTCTCATTACATTGTCTTAACATTATTCCTAAATAGCACGTAGCTGTGTGCGAGCAGACATAAGTAATCAGTTTAAAAACATATTTACCTCATCCAAACTACAACAAATGAGGAGAGAACAGTGTGCAGTGTAAAGCACAGTTTCTGGGTGTGTAAAATGTCGCCTTATTGTAGATGACAAGTAAAAAGGGGCAGTTTTTTGCAATTTATTTAACCAGCTGGGTGGACATACTCTACACTTACAAACAAAAGATTACATTTCTAAGAGGAAAACAATGATATGGTTGATGTATTTCTTTCTGGGGGTTCCTTTGAGAATGAGGGAGGTGTTTTTGTTGTTTTTGAGATTTATTACTGTTTGTTTGCCATTTTGGCGCTTTATGACTTGGATGCAGCCACTGTGGAACTGCAAAATGGGCTAGTGCAAGAGTGTGTGTTTGCCAGTGGATGTGTTGGAGCAGTGGAGACGTGGAGGACTGATAGGATAATAAAGAGAAAATGGAAGGCTGAGAGAGGTAGTAAAGAAGGTAAAAAAAAAAAAAAAGAAAGGACAGGAGGTTGATTAAGTGAGAGAAAGGAGAAAAAGAAAAAGACAAATGAAAAAGATTGAGAAATGACAGAATAGTAGTAGGTTTCTTTGGGTAGTGTTGGAAAGATACATTAAATAAGTAGACTGAATGCATGCAGTTCATTGAGTGGTTAGACGTTATCTGATTGGGCTATCATCTTTGTAGCTGGAACCAGATCAGCCTTTGAGATAACCGTTTCCCCTCGTCTGTGTGTATCTGTGTTTTTATCAGGGTGAGTTACTACTGACACAAGGTGACGTGGACTAGGATATTTTCAGGTGTCAGGTGAAAACAGAAAATCTGAGAACAGGTTCATATGCACGCAAAAATGTGGATTTAGCTGCCATTGGTCAAAAATTAACATCTCTCTCCTATCCCCTTCCAAATGTAGGCACCAAGACCGGCTGATATTAAGTATAATAAAAGTCAACATTACATAGTGTAAGACACCACTGTAAGGACATACTATGCTAAAGAGAGTTATATTTTGGTTTGAGAATGTGAGAGTGGGAGATTTCTTTTAACATGTCTCGGTTTTAGATTCTTCTGTACAGCAACAATATTATATTATTATAGGCCCATGATGGTAGAATTTATTGCACAGATTACATTTAGCAAGCAAAACATATTACACGGGCCACTCATATCCTATGTGTGCGCTTGTCAAGGCACTGAAGAGCAATGCAATCCTCATCAGTCTTCCTTAAAGGACTGATGAAACAAAATCATTGTTCATAGTTTAAAACTTGCTGTATTCACTTAATATCCAATAAAACACTTACAGATAACTGTATAGGGCATATTAGATTACATATGCATTCATGTTTAGGTTCTCTTGCAGCATTTCCATTTTGTTCATTTGAGTCACTCAAAGAAGAATCAAATTAGTGAGGCTGAATGTGTAGTCATGCTAAAGGAGCCACAGATAAAGACCGATTTACAGAAAATCTTGCGAACCATAGCAACCACAGTTCATGTGGACCATCGTATTTTACCCCCAAATTAACGTCTTTATACACGTTTGGTTGACATCCGTTTTATTTTGTCACAACATAGCTGACGTTTCATTATTCAAAAAATATAAAGAACCCAACTTAATTAATCGACTGTATGTCCTACAAAGTGTATCTGACAATACCACAAAGGGCTATCCATGCAATAGTGACGCAATGATAGTTTTTCACATTTTCAATCTGTCATGTCCTTGGGGGTGTGTACCCTCCCCTCCCAAAAACAGATTAAAATACATCAAAAAAGGGATTAAAAGAATCTGCCGACACCCCTAAATCCTTCAAAGGGTGTCCGACTCTATCAAACGATGAGCATGCTTAAATATGAGGCGACACACATGACACATGAAGAGTGCTGGTTTTCAGTTTATAATTTCTACTACTGTGGGGAGAGAAAAATTTGATTTCAGTGAAACATGATATCAAAGCAAAGTGATAAGTGGCTTTGGTTATCTTTATATACCACAGTAGCCTATAGGTGAGAGAGAAAAACATTAGAAAAAACAGAGAGGAGCAGATATGGCAGAAACAGAGAAAAACTAATAACAAAAAAAAGCTGATATATTTGAAGAGAGTATTGTCCCATCTACATATGGAGAGGTCAGTGAGGACACAAAACAAAGAGACTGCAAGATAGTGGGAGAGAGGGAGAAAGGGCAGAATGAACTCTCCATTTTTTTTTTCATTTGGGGGTTTCCCTATTAAGCGGCAGTAAGGTGGGGTTCACCTCAAGCAATTCTTAAGGAGGGCTGAGTTCAAAGCGTGCCGGTGGGAGGAGGGACGGCTGTGTGGGAGCACGGCAGACAGTTAAGATGGGATTTCTCATTACTCGCGTCTCGCTCTGTGTCCTGGCTATCAATGCTGTATACCGCTCGCTCACTCGCTCTCTGCCCTATAATTTTTCTCCCCCCTCCTTTTCTCTTACAGAGACTCAAACTGAATACATAAGATTGGGTTCCACTAGGCTACACTCCCCCTCTCTTTTTTCATAGTCTGCTTGTGTCTCCACAGTATCTGACTGTGTACACACAAACACACACAGGCTAAAACACAGAGGCAGAATGTATGACAAAGCAAGAGCAAAGAAGAAACACAAGGCATACAGAGACGTTACTATGTGCACATACTATGTGACTAGCTGAAAGCTGAGCAATATGGAAAATAATACATGTCCTAACAACCAGAAAACCTTATTTTAATAATGGTATACAGTGTGTATATATGTGTGTATATATGTGTGATTAGTGAAATCTGACTGCACTAATGATTTTGTTTTCATAATCTATTGTTGTATCATTATTATTTTAATAATTTCTTTACCTAATTAATTAGATATGCAGTCTATGTAAAAGATAATCACAAATTACAGTCACAATCACTAAAGTATTTTTAACTATCAATTAATCTGCTGATTATTTTCTGCATTCTATAAAACATCAGAAAAAATTTGGTGGCTAAGTCTGGTTTTGCCCAACCAACAGTCCAAACCAAATTTACTATAATGTACGCTCAAGAAAAACAGGTCACATTTGAGGACCTGGAACCATCCAATTATTTTTTTAAATCTTCTTTAAAACTGACTAGAACAATTAATCAATTAATTTGAACATTATTAAAAAAATAAAAACCTTGGGAGAGCGGGAGCCTGGTAAGACAAAGAGCCGAAGCTGAGGATCAAAGCGCCATGGTGGCGATGGTGATGATGTGTCAAAATGGAGGGGTTTCCTTGAGAAGAATGAGCTGCACGTCTCCTAGCAATCAATCCCAGATATTACCCCAGTATTTGTCAGATATGCTCTCTGCCACGCTAGCCACCCGTGACTCATTCCGTCATTACATCTGAGAGGTCACGCCCACTCCGCCCCTGCCTGCACCGTCGTTCCTGGGTCTGATGGCGGCCTAATGGCCTGCTCGCTCTACACCGCAATTAACCTTTTTATTGGCCACCTGCCAGCCAGCTGGAGATACATCAGTGGTTGTGCATGTGTGTGTAAGTAGAACCATAAATGCAATAGCTTAATGTGTTCAACACTTGCATGTGCACAGTGGTCGAAGCTTTAACGTCTATGAATTTCCATGTGAAAAGTGTGTCAGCGTGTGTGTGTGTGCGTTTGCGTGCCTATAATAGCTGACAGGTTTCACCTGCTCCACTCTTCAAGTAGAAATTGATTGAATCTAACATCCCATCATGGTTGACCCAGGCAGATCCCACTGGCTGTGAGGCTGCCTGATAGCAGAACTCTTCTTGGCACAGGGACTAAACAAGTCCCTTCTGCATGATACGTTGATGCAGCTTTAGTGACAGGTATTGATGAAGCGCCGGAATAGATTGCCTACTGTCCAGATATGGTTGAAAAGACTTTAAGATGCACACACATGTGCAAGCACGCTCTCATTTACTCCTTTCATACAAAAAAACACACAGAAACTCTGTTTTCTTTAGTTTACCTGACAATCTGTTTTATGATTAAAGCCAGGAGAATTGCCATAGCAACCATGGGGTCTACTGTTACTGCTATTACATCAACACTACAATAACTTGTGTGAAGGCTGAAAATGGCTTAAACATGTGTTAACAGAAAGTAGTAAAGTATATATTTGTACATCCAAATGACACTAAAAGACCCACCACAGCCACAGCCTGTTCTGCTGCCGTACCACTAGACTTAAAAGGCAGTGACACATTATTCCTCAACTATTCATCATACAAATTTGTATTTTTTGTATTTTTATGACTCATTTATCTATTTTTATTTTGTTTTTTTTTTAAAAGTAGCATAAAGACAACTATATCTAAATTTCATTCTACAATACTGTGTAGTAAATGACAATAAAATAACCTTGAGTCCTTGAATTAGACCAAGCACATATCTGTGCCCTGTTGCTGCTGGATCAGCAATACGTGAGGCAGCAGAAGTAAGGAAACAAGTAAAAATGTCGCAAAAATCCAACTCCAGGCTGTTCCAGATGTTTACATTTTTACTTAAGGACCTAATCAGGTGTTATAATACTACACTGCAGTCTTTTTTTAATCAATCAGACTTTGCAGATTAATACAGGCACCTTATATTTGGCCATTCGCTACTGAAGCACCTTGTATCTACTGTATGCGTCTAAGTTTTGTCAAGACGAGTGGAGTCTGAGAGATCACGTTACACATGCACAGTTAGACAACTAAACTCTTTGCGGCAGGGAGGAAAAATCTTCTCAATCTCTGCAATGGAAATATGCTGCCTCATTAACTTGTAATTCAAAAGTCTTTGAAAAGAAACCGAATCACAGTGAGACAGTAACTTCACACAGGCACTCAGTATCCGAGAGGCTTATACTGTACTATCCCATTGTCAACAAGAGGCCTCTCTCTAGAGCGTCTTAAAATCTGGCAGAGCACCGCTGAGCAGAAAGCACACAGTAAATGCATTCTGCGGCTCCTCCAGCTGCAAATTGAATTTCGGGGCATGACTTGACTCAAAACACCTAATAATCCCACGTCACTTGCTGTTCAGTGACTGTTCCCAAACCGATCAAGGTCACATAGTAGGACTAGTAATGAAAAAAAAACCAGACCCTTTTGCAAGCATTTATCCAGTATGGCAATGCATTCAGGTTGCAGCGAGGTGAAGGAATTTATAGAAGAGAAAGCACAAATGGTTGAGCAATTCAAGGACAAAAAACAATCCGCAAGAGGCAGCAACTACAGAACCTTTTCACACCTATAGATGTTATTGTGGTTCACCATTTGTAGCGTAGGCGTGTGGTCGCAAACATTATAAAGAACTGGTAAAGAAAGATATTTTTTATATTACAAAACGTACTTTGTCTTACATTGTTTCTTAAAAACTGAGGACATAAGAATGAGGATGTAATAAAGACTGACATAGAGGTGCTTAGTGGTTCATTTGTCTAATCTATGATATTTATGCTGAAAAATATGTGTTTTCCAACCACTTTTATTCCTTAATAAGCCAAATACTGTCCACATGGTCATTGAGACATGTGTCATCAACCAGCACAAATGAAAACGTACTATCCCAATTCCCATAATCTGGGGGCGAATGTTGAATTGTCAAAACAATTTGCCACAAGCTACAACTGTATTTTCAACCATGGTGTTCAAGGAGTGGCAAAAACTGTTAACTAGGTGAATCTGGCAGCCCTTACCTGCTACGGAGAGACGGGCCGTGCGGCTGGAAATGGATCCCAGGTTGTCGATAGTGGCAACGCACTGATAGGTGCCCTCGTCAGGCTTATTGTGCTTAGAGTGGACCACATGGTTGAAGAACAGCGAGCCATCGGGAAGTATGTGTCGTCTCTCATCTGAAACCAGGCTCATGAAGGTGCCGTCTTTCTTCCACTCTATGCGTGCCGTCGTAGCCGAGTCGCTGTGGGCCGAGCAGTTGAGCAGTGCCGAGTTGCCCCGAATGGCCAGTGTGTCCTGGGGCTCCACTGTGAACCAGAAGGGGCTGAAGGGCTGCGCTGCTGAACCTGGGAGGGAGAAGGGAGAACAGAGATAGTTAGCTGGATGTTCTACACCGACACCAAGTCACGTTGTAGAACAGGACCACCTTAGCAGCGAGGAGCAATAAATCAAATGAGAATCATGTTGCTGTTGAACAACTGATCTGTTCCATGGTGACTGAAGCTGATACCAATGCTGATATTATTGACTTTATTGTAATACCAGTATGTCTACTTTCCAACAGTGGTGAAAGTGTAAATTTGATGCTTGCTGCAGTTGCCGAAAAGCTTCATCATGACCTGCAATGATGTATTAGTAAATATGAGCAAAATGTATGTAACTGCTGTAATAGACGAGTATAAATTACTGTGAAACATTTTCGTATTTTATATTTTTAAGAGTCAAGGGAGCTCTAAAATGCTGACCATCATCTGAAATACATGGAACTACTACTGTAACTGCCTTTTGAGCTCAACCACATAACAGGTGACAGCAGAAAAAACACATCTCCAAAGATGTCATCAACTTCAATAGCACATTTTAAAAGTCCCTCACACAAAATGTGCTGGTGGCTAAAATGAAAGGACACTACAGGAATCCAAGTGGCCCAAACACTCAATGAAATGTTTCCAAAGCAAAACATCTTTTGGTTCATTCTATCTTTTCAGCCACTGGGCCTCAGTCTATCCCAGAGACTCCAAGAGGGTTTTCATTATGAAACCACAAGCCCCACTGGAATTGGACGAGAGGAACTGACAAATTTAACCCAGTCTAGCCTTTCTGGCAAGTTAATATCACGTCTTGCTTTATTATAAGTAGAGAGTGCAGCGAAGGAGTAAACACTTTGGAACGCGGTTGCCATTTCCTTTCCTCGAGCATAAATGGTAACATCGCACTGACATGGATAGCGCCAAAGTCAGAGTAAGTGCAATTGCTTTGCATTTGTCCTCATCCATTATTCAAGTGCTCCCACCCTAAGAGTCACACAGTGGTATTGTTTAGATAAATAACACCAATTATCAGTTCTGCAGGGATGGAAGAGAGCTAGAAAAATAATTAAGAGGGTATGAAGGTATTTTAATAATGCAGCGAATGGAGTGAAATAAGTGGCTGAATGTTAAATGCAGTTTAAAATATGCCTGCTCTCTTCCAAGGAAATGGCAAGTCTCCAGGGGAGAGCGAGAGCAGAAAGAGGCAAAAAGAGAGGAAGACTGAACAGGAGAGCAAGGGGGGAGAGAAGAGGAGAGAAAGAGAGATGCTATGTCAATGGTTCAGCTATTTAACTACTAGGAGATAATTTCTCTACCTTGCGGCACCAAGTCCCTAGTGTGAGATTCAGAGAGAAGCAATGTAATGCGTGGTCCATTACGGTGGCAATATGGTTGCTTGTCCTCTGTGCACTTAGTTCTCTTGAAAGCACAAACAATTACAGAAAATGACTGAATAGAAAGATATTTTCCACTTCCACATTAGGGAATAAAGGTAAGACAATACTGCATTCCAACTATGCTGTGCAATTGTCTCCACACTAATTCACTGACTAGACTAGAAAAGAGAAAAGGAACAAGAAGTGCCTTTATCTGTCTAAATTGACAATTTTGGATCTTGGTGACTCTGAGCATTTTATTGAGGTGAATCTGGCAGGTTTTAAATCACATTTTGCTGCCAGTAATGTGCAGCTACAGACTGGATGCGATACAAAAACTTTACTAGACCTGCTGATGCAAAGACAGCAGTGCTCAGACATACGATATTTTATGTAGGAGTGGGTGTGAGATTCAAGTGAATGAAAAGAAGCAGGTAATAAAATATATATTTTAACAATAATATACTTTATCCTCAGCCAGTGTCACACACCTCACAACTCTTAGCAGGAAGCAAGTGGTTTTACATTTGACTGAAGTTAGCGGCTGATTTCAGGAAATCGATAAATTCAGACCAGCTTAGTATACATATTGGGCAGAATGTGACAACACCAGCAAATGTATTTTTACTGATGGTGTACATGACAGATGGAGAGAGACCAGAGTGGAGTACCAGTGGGGGGGGGGGG
>NW_023339663.1:6166789-6216989 GCF_004916995.1 Morone saxatilis
GGGGGGGGGGGGGATTTGTCAGTCCTGCAGACCAGAGGCACCATGGCATGCTTAATCATCTCTGCTTTACGCTGCTGGAACAGTGGGTGTGTGGGTTGGGCAAAGCTTCCAGGCCCTAGCCTGGCTCTCATCCAGTCAAAAGACCATCTTCAGTCGCTCTCTATCTGAGGAGAAAACTGAATGGGCTTGAAGGTCTTGCGGCATCCTATCAGAGCCAAAACAGCCGCCTTTCAGCCTTTTTATCCCTAGTCTCAGGAGCAGTAGGGGAGGCTTTAGTCAAGTCTATCGTCGAACAAATGGGAACATCTGCTTTCAGTTCGCAGAGAAACATCTACGCAGTCAGCAGAGCAGGGCAGGGGGAACAGAAAAAGATGGGACTGGAGATGGGGATAAGCACATGGGGGAGTGAAGGGTTGATGGCAGGCTAAGGGGCTGGTTTGTGATCAACTACACTTAGCTTAACTTTAAAATAAGTTTTTCACAATATCTTCATCTGAAAATTACCCCAAAAGCTCCATTTGATACCACCAATACCTGCTGACAGACAAACACACAACCAAGAAAGCAAAACAATGATGCCACTGGTAGTGACCAAAGTGCAAACTCCAATAACAGGAAGGAGGGACAGTGTAATCAATGCTGGACCTACTACGCACAGACTAAACAAATATTTTGATGTGAAGAGTGGCATCAGCTGCCAAATATCTTTCAAAGCTTCAAAACTGTTGACCATCCTTTGTTTTCTATTCTTTGTAGCATATAGAGAAGCTAAATGGCAAATGGCAAATGGATCCTGTACTTGTAGAGCGGCCTTTCTAGTCTTTCGACCATCAAAGCGGTTTTACATACGTGCCACATTCCCCTTTCCACACACATTCACAACAGCGATGGCAAGCCTATCGAGCAGAACTAATGCTTCATACAATTCCACACACGATGCAAGGCATCGAGCAATTGCGGGGTTCAGTATCTTGCTCAAGATACTTCGACATGTGGCACCAGGAGCCAGGGATGACCCGCTCTGACTCTGCGCCACAGCCGCCCGCTACAAATCATAAGCAAAGCTTTCATAGTTCAAAGTTAAACTTGAACTTGAACTTTTGGGTCAAAGCCAAGGAAAAGTTTACGTCTGGCACCTAACAAGGTTGGGAGTTTCTAATGAACACCTACAGAACAAGCTGTATTCTCTTGACGTATTCTGAAGTGTTCATCGACAGAAAACTCAACAGAGCGTATGTTCCCATACATCATTAAAGTGCAAGGAAAAAATCTAACCAAACCTCGCTGAAACAAAAAATAATGAAAAGAAGAGATGAGATGAATTTTACAACAATTGTATAGAAACTTTTCTGTCCTGTAGTGTGTAAAACAATAATATGCATGGGTCCAGATGATGATCGTAGTTTTTATTAAGTAATACAAAGTACACCAGCATTACATTTATTTTCTCTTAAATGATTCTTACAGTTGGCGATGGAGAACATGCACATCTTTATGCCAGAATTTATTAGTAGTCAAACACTGCAGGCTTTTAACAACACAGCTGCAGAGTTAAAGGAGGGAGGGGGTGTCAGAAAGCACATTAAAGTGTGGCCAAGCAGTGTGGGAGACCCCGTTTGTCTTTGAAAAATAGTTACCACCACAACAGGCAACCAGTGAGAACCAGGGAGAGGAGAGCAAGGGACTAGAAAATGAGGTTGTCTGCTTGATAAGTACGGGCTGTTACCTCTGTCCCAAATCCACTTTGCTCAGCAGACATAAAAGGTTTGGGAGCCCAGCTTAAGGTGGTGCCCTGATATGCTGCCTTGCTCTCTCGCTCCCAGTTTCTCTCTCGCTCTGAGATGAGAGACAGAATGGAGACACGGAGCTAGCACTGTATTTCCCATCTTGAGCCAGTGCTGAGAGCATATTTTTAGATGTTACAGGGCTTACTGTCGAGGTACGGTGTATGTGAACTTAGGTAATGTGTTCACAGAACAGTAACTTGTAAAAACTGGATAACTCACTTGTGGATGTTTTTTTTTTTTCCCCTGTACCAACCCGCATTAGAATAAGTCAGTCTTTTAACGTTAGGTGTGATATCCCAGAAAAGGCAGTAAAGAGGAGTGGGTGAGGGTCTGCTCTCCACACAAAGACCCCCTGTTCTCTCCTATTCTACCCTTGGCTCAGCAGGAAGCCTCCTCCCTCATTGACCCACCATCTGAGAGCAGCCATATTGACTACCCTCCTTATTGAGTCGCTCTTGAGACAGAGCAGACTGCTCTCAAAAACCAGTCACATTTTCAACAACAGAGGCCCTTCTGTGGCTTGGATTTAGGGACAAGGAAATCCTGTACATCCTGAAAAATAAACACTTGACAGGCATTTTCAACCACTGGAAAAGGGTAAACTTTAAAGAGTGATACAGATATTATTATTATCACGGTATAGGTATATGATTATCACACCCTTTGCTCTGTATTCCTGTTCTATAATGTGACACTGGATCTCTCAGCTTTAAAGAACTCTATAAGGCACCAAGCTGAGAATACAATCATTAACAGCACACCAAGGATGAATGGAAACCTTTAACACAGGTAAAGATAGAGACGGGAGGGGGGGATGTTATTTCCATCCATTCACTGTTTGTCCTTCCACCCTTAGCGTCAGGGTCGCTTTAATGACACTAATGGAAAAAGTTGCCTCTGCTTCTCTCCAACACTTTCCCCCCCTCTTCCATTTTATCTTTATACCTCGATTCTGTGTCTCTTTCTCTGCAAGTCCTTCATCTCTCCAAACTCCCTTCTGAAGCCCATCTGTCAGCATGAAACACCTCAGGGAAATAACAATGATCTTGAGACTGAATGTGAAGGGACAAGGTGTCTTCAATAGAACAGGAAAGGGAGCTGCAGCTAACTTTCTTTATTTGAGGTATGTATGTATTTGGGAGGGGAAAGGGGAAAAAGTGTCCTTTTCTAATCAAAGGACAAGTACAGAGGACCCCTCAAGGATTCTATTATAGTGGTTCCAAGTTGAGGTGGCTAGCTTACTTCCTTTCATTTTGTTAAAATTCGACGAGTGAGTGGCGACAGCTATTTCATTATCAGGTAACATAAAAGAAAGGAGAAGGGGGCACATTAATTACGACGGATTAGTGTTTTCAATGCAATGAAAGACATTCATCTTTTAAAATTAGTCTTGAGAACTGTTGAGAAAAAACGAAATATCAGGCTGGAAAAGGGTTGGGTAACGTTTGGGTTATATCTGATAACAGTGCTAAAGCGCTACTTTTAAAACAGTGCCGGCGCCCTAACTAATTTCATTTCTTTTTAAAGAAGCACAAAATGACGGTCATTGACATTAAATCGTGGCTTTTTTTATTGCTAAACACAAACTGTTGTGTTTAGCAATAAAAATCAATTGTGATTCCATCCAGTAGATACTGGTCGTGAGAACCGGTACCATAGTGTTTCATTACCCAGCCCGGGGCTGGAAGGATAAACATTAAAAGCAAACTAAAGGTTAAGAGTCACAATGACAAAGAGAACAAAGGAGAGGTTGGATGACAGAAACATGCATCTCTTTTTCACAGTTTCCCAATTTGCACCAGAACTTTATCAGAGTGGCCACTCAAGTATTCTTTTAATACCTGATGCCAGGAACAGTGCCTGACATGCCTGAGGGAGGTAGTTATGATCTGGGATACCACAACCCACTGATGCTGGTATTCTCAGCGTTCCCCACAGCAGTTGATAAAATGAGGGGGGTTGAGGCCAAGCCATAAAGGGATGGACAAAATGATTGGGGTGCCTAGCGCACACTGGCTCTCCTGCGCTGGCACCCACTCAACTGGCAGATTAAAAGGGGAAAGGATCCAATTTTTTCAGCTCACACTGTTCTCTGTCATCCTCTCTGCTCGCTGCCATTGTAAAACTCTGGAGGCCTGAAGAAAACATGACAGGGTCACAGGCGAGGCTGAGTCACTGCAACGACATCAGCTTTGGTTTCACTTGAATACTGCCAGAAAACGGCATTCTAATACAAATGTCAGTCTCTCTTTAATCAGATGAAGATAGATCCTACTCAAATGATTTGCTGGTTAATAGGATTAGCAAATGCTTAGAGTCCGGCAAAATATCAAATTTAAACAACCATGTCCAATGTGCAGAACTGCAGAAGGGGTTTTTATTCTCTTTGTTATGTTGTAGTAATGGTGACATGCAATTGTAGAAACTGTAATGTATGCGTACCTAATCCTGTTTTTCCAACAACCACACACACTGGCCCTTGTTTCCTGTTCTGCAGTGGGAGGCCAAGAAGACCTTGGAGACAGGACTCTTGCTGCAGCCCCTACCACAGTTAAAATCCAGTATGAAAAGTAAAACTGTTACCGGTCAGTGTGTAAGCTAAAAATATTCAACACTTCACTTCTTTGGCTGTTGTTCAGAAAAAAAGAGCAATCTGAAGGCATCGCCTTAAATTCTGGAAGTCACTGATTGGCATTAAACAAACAAAAAACAGAGAAACTGATCGATTAAAGTATTGTAGAAATAAGTGTTAGTTGAAGCATGTCAACTGAGCTAAGCTTCTGAGGCACCCACTGTTACCTAAAAAAAAATGCCAAAACAAAATTTGATGTTGTTCAAAGGCCATAACAGGAATTGTTTGGCCTTTGGTGTATTGTACCACTTCTCTTACCAAAGCATATTCATTGAGACTCAGCTTCCTATTGTAGGTCTCTGAATGCAGTTCGAATAGCATGCTGAATGTTGAGCAAACAAATGGCTCCTCTAAAAAGCAGGGAAATAGCCCTGCAATGCTGAGTGATTCATGCTCTGCACTCATTAGTGTGGCATAAATGTTTTATTAACGTTTACAACAATTACATTTGGAGCCCATGTTTATAAAATGTGCATATTTGTATTCCTCGGCCATGGCTGTGTATGTAAACAGGATATGTAATCAAAATGTGTTCTCAATAATGAAATAGTGACATTACAAACACATAACTCTTAATTAAACATTTACTGACATCTAGTAAATGGGCAAATCCAGGCTACTGTCACTATTCAACCATTAAAACTGAAAGGACATGCATAATATGAATGAATAGGAAAAATTATACCATTCCCCCAAAAGCAAGGTATCATCTATAAACTCCATGCAACATAATCGAAATATAAAATTTAAAAAATTATAATAAAAATGCTAACAAATTATAAATCCACTGGTGACATGGAGGTATAAACACTGATGTAAATGAATACATTAAAAAATAAACCAATTGAATGCCACCAAAATGTGTCAAATAATTAAACTCATCTTGAAAGTAAAAAAAGACAATGGCTATTCCATTATCTTTAGTATGACTGAGCATAAATGCATGGACATACCAAAATGGGGGAAATAACACCTCAACAATGGAATGAAAGAGAGCTTCCAACAGATGAGTATGTCTGAGAGGGAGACAGAGATCCAGGAGGGATTGGGTAGACAGGGAAACCTCTCTCACCTCCCCTGCTTGTGATAATTAACCAGCACTGATTGAGGCTCAAATTCCCCCTCTTATCAGACTCCCCATGGGCCCACGGTGAAGGATTGGCCCGCTGAGACGACAGCAACCCAGACGAGCATACTGTGAGAGCTGGTTTAGAGATGGTGCGTGGGTACAGTGTGAGAGACCGTCGAAAATACCGCCTCACGGTGAATAATTGGAAAGCAAAATAGCCAAAAACAGCATGTTTCTTGGGCTTAAAGGGATACCCACGGAGCAGTCAGACAAAAGGTTAAAACCATCACTTAATGTCAGTATTTGAGAATTGGGCTAACCTTTTCCGTTTGTTGGAGAAAGCCTCCTAAAAATCTCACTATGGCAAGAGATGCCATTATCTGCTGCTTTTGAGCCAAATGCTCTTTAAAATGAACTTTCAGGTTCTTTGACAAACTACACACTTAAAATACTGCCAGGAAACAACACACAGTGATGTTCAGTCTTAAAAACGCTGATGTGACACACTTGACCCATAAGACATACAGTATCGTTATCGTTAATTTTAATGTATACAGTTTTTATCCGATATGGATGTAAAATCAGAAAGCAGTGGGCAAACATGGCCAGGCAGTAGTCGACATACTGGGCAGATTGAGCCGAGTTCCTCCTTTCTCCATGAACAACAACAGATGAGATAGTCATCTAAGACAGGAAAGCACATTCATCTCACCACCCACCAGCTCCACCCCGTCCCCACTAACCCCGATACTAAAGAAAATCATGTGGCTGTAATGAGATATCTTATAGATTTTTTAATGAAACACAATATTGCATTCTCTTTGCCCCTGGTTTTTTGCTATCACACTCACTCACACAAACACACACACACATACAGAGGGGGAGATCAATATAATCCAGCATGCCTTGCAAAGTCAAATACCCAGCAATTTATCAGCATTGGATTTCAAAGTCTGGGTCTTTGCCTATTTCAACCTTGACTGCTGTCATTTTGTCATTTTTGTGCCCCTTCTCTTTTAATCACAAGAGAAAAGAAGTGAATGGGTTGTGTACAGTACACTTTCCCACACAGGGTGGTAACAGTTAAGTGCAGCATCTGGTGTGCTGCACTTAACTTTCAGAGCTGGGGATAAAAGTGCAGTGCACATTGGACTAGTCTACTAGAGGTCATCCAGCGATTCAGTAGATCACAGTCTCTGGCTCAGCCTCCTTTGAGCGGTCAAGTGTGGCCAATCTGCCTCTGATAAGCTTGCTGCCAATTACCAGCCCCAGACACAAAAACATTTCAAACTATCTCAATTTCATCCCCTTGTTAAGATAAGCATCTGCATGCAAATTCTGCTAATTACAACAAGAAAGCTGAGTCACCCCCTTTCAAAGTCCCAATAAACATTTATAGACTATTACACTGGCCAATTATTGTCAAGTAAACATAAATTATTTTCCTCTGAAAAAGACGAAATCAGTCTCCAATTTGTATCCTCTCCCTCACAAATCACTCGACAACAGACTTTCTTTCTGCCTGTAACCTGCAACACAACACCTACTCTTACAAACAGACCTATATAAGGAGAATGTATATGCAGGACTTCTAATGCTTTGCTCTTTTTTGTTCTTTTCGGAGTTAGTTGTTTGTGGCTTCAAAGTGGTTGGTGAGGAGATGCTGTTAGCGGGCTGCTGATAAAAGAGCAGCCAGTCGCTGCATGTTCTCAGCGATTTGGAGAAAACCATTTAACACTGGAGATCAAAGCCTTCAAGCCAACACTGGGAGGGAGACTCAATTACTATTTTACTTGAAACCGGATGTTACTCCTCCAAAAAAAAAACTTAAAATAACTCTGGACAAAATATCCAGGGTAACTTGGAGAAGCAGGGGCTCAGGAGGGAATGTGATCTGTAGGCAGTACAGTAATAATGGTGGAGTTAAGTGTGGTTACAGGGGTTAAGTGTTTGCACCAGGGGCATAGTTAGATTACAAAATGAAGAGGCTGTGTGAGGCATAAAGGAAGGTCTCTAAGATATTATTACTGTAGTGTACAAGACTGTCAAGCTCCCTTTGAAGTCATGAAAACATCTTTTTTCTGGAAAGAAATACTCGGTTTGTAACAAAAGTACACTTGCATCACCTCCCACTTCCAGCTTGCAGCCAATTCCCCGGTCAGTCCACTGATATTTCAATTGCCAAACATAAATACCTTTAAACCATAACAAAGAAATTACTGACCAAAACTTGGGTTGGCCAGATAGCAATGTAGACTAAAAAGGCATACCCTGAGTTCCAATTCAGAGTTTGAACCCTCACATAATCTCTTTTTCTGTTCATGTGTCAAACAACACGCGGAACAGGCAATTAAAAATCAATTTGGTGAGGAGGAAGAATATTTTTTACTCACTGCATTAAGTGCAGGAATGAGGGACCTACCTGTCTCTGTTCAACCCCAGAACTCACCAGGCTGGGGCAGACAGGCAGTGACTGGTGTTAAATTAGTGTGTAAAACTCACCTAAATCCAAGTTAAGAGCAGAATGACTCGCAGCAAGTTATTTGTGCTGTTGCTATCTTTTGATCCTCTCCCTTCCTTTTCACTCCCTCATTCCTTTGGGACCGTCTGCTGTTTCATTCAGCAGGTCTCACTTTTCACACATTCATTTTCACACAGCCCGTCCACTTCTGTTCAACCATTACACTTCTTTGTTTGCACCTTTGTTCCACTGCAACTGGCTTTTCATTCCTTTGCACTCCACCACAGAGTGTGAGGCCTGTGCCAGTCTCTAAGGGTGTAACTACAACAATAGAGCCTGGAGGATGTTGTGGTGCTGGTAGCATGAATGGGAGGTGAAGTATGGCATAAATATCACCCATTAACAAAGCATCGCATCGTCACTCATCCTCAAAAAAACTGCATTCTTGGTCACAGCGACTGATTCTGACATAAATACATGCATGTGACCTGTGTTGATACCCATTTTACACTGCAGCATGAAAGGCCCTTTCTGTCTTTTTCCTGCCCAACAGAGGCTGCGCACTCATTACGGAGTGAGCTTATCTCTGCTCTCAGTCCTGTCGGCTCGGACAGCAGGAGCTGCCCGGGCTGTTGTGGATGCTAATGCGGATCATATTGCAGGTGAGGAAGAGGCGCAGTGATGTGGCAACAAGACAGAGTAATGGGTTTTTTGTTGTGCAGTCAAGACATCAGGAAGACACAGCGAGGTGAATGTCACTCACTGCGTGTTTGTGTGCGCATCTCAAGAGAGAGAAGGAAAAAAATGGTCGCATTTGTTTACAAAGAGAATTATGGCTATGTGGCCTCAATCAGTCTGGCTTAGATAAGGGCTAAATGAAAAAAAAAAAGAGCCTCGCATCTCAGCAGCCACAAAAGGACGGAGTGACTCAATCACAATGGGTATCATTTCTCACTGTCCAATCATTTTTCCAACAATATCGCAGTATACAATATACCGTGGGTGTTAATTCAAGCCCCCATTATCTATATTTACAGACAAAATGCTTCAGATGACATGATGTTAAAAGGCAAAACCAGCGATTACTGACTGTAAGTCTTAGTGAAGGTCTTGAGGTCAAAATTTAAGAGGGTGTAGTGGGTGTATGTCTATTCGGGAGCTCAGTTTTTATTTGTGAAGTAAATACCGGTTATGCCAAAGAAACTAGGTTCACTAACTGGCTGTAACTGCTTTAGATGTATTTATAGGTTTTAAGATACTGGGTTTGAGAGTTTGTGTTTGAAGACTTCTGAATGAAAGCAACAGAAGAAGATATTACTTGTTTCTTCGTGAGTGGCTCATTTGCCAGCTCCAATTATACCATATTATCAGAATCAATTTGGCAGTCCTCAACCGACAAAACAGTGCTATCTGTGCAACTGCTGGTGCGTCTCAGCATGTTGGATAGACGAATCCCATTTCCTGTACACTGACGGATTGTATCTTAACTCTAGTGTGTGATGTGATCATTGCACGTGTGTGTGAGTGTGTGCGCGTATAACCGACCACAAGGGAAGAGGTTTAGCCCATCAAAGAGAGCCTTCCCCCCCACTCCCCCACCCTCCCACCTTTCTGTCTGTATCTATCTGTCCCCCTCACAATAAAAACACAGGAAGCAGAGACCATGAGCACTTGACACAGACTGCTGTGGCAGATTTGATCAGAGCGCAGCTGAAATTCCCTCTCAAGTGTCAGCCAAGGTGTGTAAACAGACAACCACTGAGCATGACCGGCTGGTGTGCAAGTGTTTACAGTATATCATAAGCAGACGTAATCTCTTCCAGAGCAATCTGCTCCGAGTTACCCCCCACCAGTCCTCACTTCTGAAGCAAACTGCTTTACCAATAGGTTTGGGTGTAAGTTTCATCACTATTGGCTCAAATATGGCAGTAAGATCTGCTTACTGACCTACATATTAACCTCTCCCTTATCAATCTTATCAGTGAGGCTTTCATCAAAGGAGCATCAATAAAAGATGAGAGGATTATGTATTTAATATGCTACATATAGCTTACGTGGTATAGCGGTCATAAATAATTCACCGGAGAGGTATTGGATAGGAGGCCCGTGTATCGCTGAAGCAACACTTTCCTGTCATGTCGAGGCTCACTTGACAGTCTTCTGCTAAATGAAAACTGCACACTGATATCAGTTGTGAAAACTTTATCGGGAACAGACTCTGAAGTTATGATGAATTTGTGTGTATTCAGCTCGAGTTATTGACCCATATCGACGCTCACAAAAACAAAACAAACCTCCCCAAACAATAGTGTTTCTCAATTTATTCCCTACAAACCTGATGTATAATGAGGTATGTTTCTGTACAGTAAGAGTGTGTGTGTGTGTGTGTGTGTGTGTGTGTGTGTCTGTCTGTGTATCCACGTCTCAGCCAAACCAAGGCGTTGAGTAAATAAGTGGCTGAGTGGCAGCAACTGATGAGCAGTAATGATTTGTGTGCTGTGCAGTCTTTCCCCCCGAGGGTTTCATGCACACCCCGCCAACCCACCGAAACACCACACTCAGGAGGGAGCTGCAACCAGAGGGGCACACTGGCCCTGAACCCATCTAATCCCTGACACAAGAATAAGGCCCCTATGTGTGTGTGTGCGCGCGTGCATGTGTGTATGTATATGTGTATGTGTGTATGGTTGTGTGTTTTTCATGCAGTATGCAGCAGCACCCTATGAATGTATAAATATACAAGTAGCTGCTGTCCGCTGTATTTGTGTGGTGTTCGTGTGTGTGTGTGTGTGTGTGTGTGTGTGTTAAATACAGAACACATCTGCTGGGACATATTTGTTTCAGTAAAGCAGATTAGTTATGACCAGCACAGATGAAAACTGTAAACTAAAGTAAAGGATATTAACTGCAATTCTTAAATTTGGGGTAAAGTCAATGCACAGCTGATGGAACCACGTAGGCCATGCAGTAATAGCAAACAGAGAGTCAATTTACAACCAGACTGCAGTCACTTCCAGCCTAATCTGTTCTGATCAAACAATTTACCTTCTTCGCTGGCTGGGAGAAGAGATGCTACAGTACATGAGACTTTAAGCTCTAGGAAAACAAAAATACTATTAGTCACCACAAATAGTTTTCATATTTAATAGCCTCTCTCAACCAGAGTGCTTCTTCCTTGTCCGCTCCATCACGTCTGAGTGTTTGGTTAAATTATTAATGCTGCCCTTGCAGACTGCAGGTTAGCCAAAAGGCAGGACTGTAGTATGTAGTGTGCAGAGGCCACTACAGCCCTTGTTTACATGCTTGTGGGGATTGTGATTGAGTGTTCACCTGCTAATCGCCCACAGTGATGTCAGTTGTGCTGACATGGTTGCTATGGATTTACTTGTACACCCAAAGCATTTAATATACATACGTGTCCCTGTATATAAACACAATACAGGCGTAAATCCACAAGCGGCGCGCACCCAAGTGGATTGGAAATTCATGGCAGTGGCTTGCAAAGGTTCTGTGATTAAACCAAGCACTGCAGGAAAGCTGGAAGTGCACATGCTGAGACCAGCTGTGGTGCAGCGATACGAGGAGCGGCCTGCCCATTGGAATTAGCTCAGAACATAGAGCATAATTATCTTCACAGGCAGGTAACAGCTCCACTCTGTGCTGCTGGTTTAGGCTACCAAGACAAAAGTAAACAAAAAAAAAAGCAAAGAATCCCAAGAATCACTAAAGAGCTGTCCACTGATGCATCCCAGTACACCTTTCTAGGTTTCCAATGGGGTCAAACCAGGTCGAACCTTTACTTTAAACAATCTACATTCCCCAAAGCACTGATTGTCTTTTAAATCTCCCACATGCTGACAAGCTTGTCTCCTCTTCAGTTCAAATTGACATTTCACAGAGCGGTTAATTGACACTTTTTAGATATCTGTGTTATACTGAGGCCACGCAATTATTACAAAGAAAAACAGGGCATACCAATATTTGAAAAAGAGTTAATTGAGTTGCGACAAGAGTTATGTGTCGCCTTCTATGTGCAGGCGAGAGCTCCATGCTGCACACAAAGGAAAAAAGTGAATGTCAGGGCAGTGGAAAAAGGGATTTTAATGGCTTCATTTGACTCCTGACGGGACTCTGGGTTGACTCCAACTCTGCCTTTGATGGGTGGTAGGGATCCAGGGGGCACCTTTGTTCAAGCGCTTAAGCTTTGGCACTTTAGAGAAAAGTGAAACTATGAGAGTAATTTGGTAAAGCAGTGTGTGTGTGTGTGTGTGTGTGTGTGTGTGTGTGTGTGTGTGTGTGTTGCATGTAAGTGTTGTAAGATGGGGAGGGTGGGGGCACGGGGACTACTTTTATCCACATCCATTTGGTTTCCTGTCATGAGCACAGACAGCACAAAGGGCGAATAGAAGACCCGCTCTGACGAGGGATTATGGTAATGGGAACCTAAGCAAAACGGAGCAAAGCTAACTGTCGTTACCATTACCCAGCACACAACTCGATTAACAGCATGAGGAAAAATTTAAAAACCTGCAAAAAATAAAAAGATAAATATTCACAAACATCACCTGCAGGCATCGCATGCTTGTTTTCAGTTTTCTACACTTTTCGACTGCCTTAGAGCTTGCCACATTTTCTGTCATACGAACCTGTTTGTACATGCCTCTGGGACCGGGATAATTAGCTCTGACGCTCAATCTATTTTAGGGACTAGCCAAAGCTCTGGCAACTGTGCACCATCACTGCTTAATACTGTACATGAAAGGCCTGAATGAATGATGAATCCATCCATTAGCATGGGGCTTCTGGAGTGTTACAAGACGCCTGGGCTCTGCTTTCTCCTTTTCTTTCTACGTTTGCAGGGAGGGAGGAGGAGTGGCTGTCGTGTTGAAAGGCATGGGTGATAATTGGTCCTGGCTCTTTTGATGTGCAGACAACGCCATAATCCGTCTTAATCATATTAAAGGGACCCTGCTTGGCCAGCAAGGGCCATCCAGCTATAGCCAAGATATAGGCAATACTCCTTGGCTTCAATCTGAACATGTAGTAAGAAGCAACAAGCTGTTCTTCTAATTGGCTGTGATTAGGAAAATTGCTCTCTCTATTCTGGCTCTTGGATACTTTTAATCTTCACATTACCCACAGGTGTATTGTATTCACGCATGACATCATCTCACTGTTAACCTTCCAGGATTTTATCTTTGTATTTGGGCAAGAAGAGCCAATCAAAGGAAAGACATCAATCCTGCAGGTGAAAGCCTTGATGAAAAGGTTCAAAAGACTTCTTAGAAGCATACAGCTTGTCATGTCAGCAGGAGGACAAAGGACCGAGACAGAGAATGAGGCAGTCTGGGACCATGTGTCCACACCCTGGGGGCCCAGCCAGTGATCTCACTGTCCTGGGAGGCCAATATGGCATTTCCTGCCCGCATCCTGGAGCTAGGCACTGGGCACACCATAGGATGTGTTGCGGGCATATGGCAGTAGTATTTTCTGTTTAGCATGCTCAGGGATTTCCTATTGATTTTCACAGCAGCAAATCTTTCAAATTAGTTGTTCGTCCCATTTTCTGAGAGCAAATTACCACTTGCAATTATGTTCCATCAGCTCACAAGGGGGATAAACATCTAACTGGCTTGATACAAGTAGTTAGTAGACATGTCGTGTAAATGAATTTGGACACCTGCAAGACATCAAACACTGCTTTATCAGCTGTTTAAAAACTGAAAGAGTACAATATGAAATGTTAGTCTTTCAAAATACAGTTGTAAAATTTGTCAAATTTGTGTACAGAAGCTGTCTCCACTGTGTGTCGACAAGGAATATTATTGTACAAGGCTAAGGCACAGTAGCATTAATCCCTCAGCAGCCCCAGCATGTCTCTTAACAGTGAAACATGCAAACAAACACACTCACAGGCACTGCTAGGCAATGCAATCTCATGGCGTGAAATGACTGCTCTCGACGACATATAGTACACATGCTGTCTTAGACAATCAAGCGGCAAAGAGTACTTTTCCTCTATGTTCTTTATTCTGGGATAGGCACAGGAAGACACAAGACACAAGTCTGCCTTTGTAAAAGGCAGACTTCATGTCTTGACATCTTTCTTCTCGCGGCACTATCCACCAATAAACATTTATACTGTCAGTGGAATGACTGTCTGTTAGACTCTGGTGTAACAGCCGCAAAAAGATGCTCGCTTTCTCTCTCTCTCTCTGATCCCAAGCAGGCTAACATGTTCCTAGCTGTGTTTTATTACAGTTCAAGGGTTTGGCGTGTAATTGAGCACCTGGCTTTATACTCCAATCAGCATCACAGGAGAGCTTCTAAAAATATCCTTTTTGCTTAATCTGAAGGGATAAAAAAAACTAAGTGTAGTAGTACTACTAGGAGACATTCATTAAAATAGTTTCAAGAGTAATTCTTTACAACAATTCAACAGCAAATCTAATCTATATTCTAATCTAATTTTTTATAGCAAATTATTATTTGAGTTGGATGCCCATAAATAAGCTATAGTATTTATTGTATGGCTCTAATTCAGCCAGAAAGTGCCTTGGTAACTGCCTCACTGCTGTACAATAAATCTTCATCAAGTTGTTGATCTGACAAGTACAAGAGGTTGCAATGTATCAGATATGCTCAACTTCTGTCCGATGTCATCTTCATTTACATTAACACTGTTAAAGGATTCTCATCTTTCAATCATAAAAATCCCAGTTTGGCCGAGATAAGAACAGAATCCATGCATGGTCTCACTGCAGTATCTTTGGTTTTTAATTCAATGATGGATAATAGATTATATTTATTATGATAATCAGGATTTATAATAATGGTATTAATTATGAGATTTTAATTAATTTAGAGACAAAATGTTAATTACACATAAATTAGCTTTTAATTCACATGGGCACTGTTAGCCTCTTTTGAATCAACTACGGCTATGGCCACTTTGTCGTGATCCCCGACGTAATCTTCCAATCACACAGGCCGCGATTGTAAATGCGTGTGTGTGTGCAGAGCTCAGAAATGGAGGAGGATGGAGGGGGGAGTGGTGCTCTGGCATTGTTGTAGGAATCAAATAGTGTTGCCATAGCGACCCTCTGGCAGTGGCAGCCTCTTTGCAGTAACCAGAGAGTAAAGACCCCTAGGGACCCCCTTACCTCCCTCCCCTCACCCCTCTGGCCTCCGGCACATTTGTGGAGGGGTCGCAGGGATCCAACTGGGGGTGTCTGGCACTGGTGAAGGGGGTGTCCTTTGAACAAACATGCACACAGGCAACCAATAGACCCTCTGTCCATTTGAAAGCCCTCGTCATCTGAAAAACGAGTTTCAATTTTCATCTCCGAGTTTGCTTTCAAACATCAGCGTCCAACACAATGAGCCAAAACAAGAGCTGGAGCCTGTTGATAGACATTTGGAGAGCTAGAGGACGGAGTGGGGGGGGGGGGAGGAGCCACTCTGACTGTTTGAGCGCAAAATAACTAAGCTACACACACACACACACACACACACTCACACACAGACACACACCAACCCCCTCCTCTGCCTAACACAGGTGGGTATTGTCTGCAGCGTGGGGTGCTCCTGGCAGCCGGCCAGCTCGGCTCAGTCACTGGGCTAGTCCTGCTTCAGTGGACTGGCTGCGCAGGTCCACCATGGCAGACTAAACGCTCACTCTACAAGCAGCTTTTAACTGTTTCCTACCCATCAGGGCTTGGTTGTAAAAGACTTTCGGGCTTGACTGGAACATTTGCAGAATTAGAATGGAAATCCCATGTTCACGCTGATGAAAAAAAAAACACTGAGACAGCCGAGAGCACCGTTGTTGCTTCTGAAAATAATCATACATCTCCATGCACGATTTAACATTTTGACAATGGCCCCACAGTGCAATTTCTACAACTGTTGATATATAAACAGTTTCCTTCCAGACAAGTGCTCAGACTGGTTACCTGGGCAGAGCCTCGTGCTCCCCAAGGAGTCTTGCTGGATCTTTTGATTCACCAGGCTGCAGAAAGAGCTTTATATCTGTGAAAAGCATCTTCAATGCCCTTTTGTTCTCTTGTGGCGATGTCAGGTCAGTTAAAAAAGGCCGTCAGCGAAGGAGAATGTACGACACAAAAAGAAGCTAGACGAAACAGGTCACTGATTAAACCATCCCAGCCTTTCTAATTGGTGAGAACTTTTCTCTAATCTTTTTTTTAACCATTGCTTAAATGAGAAAAAGTCTGCATGAGGGAAGATGCCATGTCTTAGGATCTCCATGCAAATTAATGAAATAAACATTTCAGAGTCAAGGTGCAGTGAACAATGGTGTAGACCTTGATGTGGTGCCAGCAAGGACACAAAGATATTTGTGTAACTATGCTTCCCTGCTAAGGCACATGAATTAAAAAAGGCTTCTTTCTGAAACAGCACAAATACATTCATTAATTAAGCTCAGAATGAGACTTCAAGCACCAACAGACATTATGGCAAGTATCGCTACAGCTCTGCAGTCTAGTAACTATCGTATTACACCCTTCCATTGTCATTTTTAGTATTTGTGTTGAAAGTCTTTGGTGTGAGTATAAGTGAGGATCCATGCATCTAATAGTCACTTCTGTTGCTTTTGCTTTTGAATATAAATGTAATGTTGTAGCATAAAAAACTATATTATGCTGAGACAGACAATTCAATTTTAAATAACTTCTGCTTGATGAAGTATTGTATGTATACTTTAAGCGTAATATTGTGTTTAGAAAAGCTAATATGGGGTTTGAGAATGTAAAAGTGCCTACAAAAATCTCTCAGACCTTGGGAAATAAATACAACAATTCAGGGAAACATAAATGGGTGTCAAAGGGCCTTACTGCTAATATATTACTGAACCCAAAGACCTGCGAGCTGTAGCTCAGTAGCCTCAGGGTTTTTGGATGGAGGGGTTATTGATGGAGGCATTGATTAGCTGTCAAATTTAAACGTGAAAGGCAGTCAGACCATAATTTCAGATCAATCAACAGGGTTTAATGTCAGTCTATAATGTGTAGTGGTATGTGGCCAACATGGTGATGACACAAACTGCTACACGAGTGTGCACGAGATGCTTCAGGCTGAAGTCAGTTAAAAAAAACAGAAAAGGGGGGAAAAAAGTCACTCTGGTGACATTTAACAGTGTTTTTCTTATCTAAATATTATCCCACTCAAAAGCAAATAACTTTTAGTTTATGATGTTTATTATGCACTCACAATGGTCCCTGGAGGTAAAGTCTGAAGTTGTAAGAGTGGGAGGAGTGGTGGGGGTGTAGAAGTGCGACAAGGAGACGGAAAAGCTTTTTCTTCCCTCAACTCTTCCAAAAAATAGAGGAAGGAAAAAAAAAAACTCTAGAAGGCAATTGGAGAGGTTTTTTTTCTCAGCTTTAATTACAGGCCTCTTGTCAGACAGATCTTTCTCCAAGAGCTATAAATTGGAGGGAGGTGGTTGGAATAGAGACTGAGCAACTCTTTCCCAGTCTCTACGTCTCTTTCACTTTTCACTCACAAACACGCAACAGGCAAAAGCACGCAGAAAGCCGAACACATGCATGTATGACTTGAAACATTTCTTACATGTAAAGAACAGAAGTAACATAACAGATGCTACATATTACAAACATGGAGCTACTGCTTTATCCTTAATGTTGGTTCAGCATCAAGCTCAGATAAAAAAAGCCGCCATAGAGCTTCCACTGAGCTCACACACACATTTACCCACACAACTAGATATTCTAATAATCATAATAATTAAAACACATTACACCTTTTAGTAGCTCAAAACACAATGGCCCGTCTAGCAAATGGAAAATAGGCACGATACTAAATAAGCATAAAATAGCAATATAGATCTCATTTAGATTCTCTCTATGGAACCAAACAACCACTCTTGACATTCACTCTGACACGGCTCAGATCAAGACAAATGTCCAGACTCCTGTGTAACATTTGCCCCACGGGACCCTCTGTGCTCTTCTGTTCCCTCCAATAAGGCTGCAAAATGAATAACAAATAGCCGTATGTTGCAATTTTATGTTTCCACAATTTAATGGTGCGGACGAATTAAGTGTCACCACCCTAGACACCCCAGTGTAGCTTAACAATTTATTCTATTACATGTGTCCAGTGACATCTTTTGTACATTTATGTGACTGATATTGAGGTCAATATGGAAAGGCAGATGTAATGGGGGGAAAAAGAACATAAATCTCACAGAAGCTATTTTTGAGACAAGCAATGAGTGGAAAAGAATTGATTGACCCAATGTTGCGGAGGAACTGCTGTAAGAAGGTGTAGTATTTGCCTTAGGCGTAATTGGACCTTAAATTAATTAGTAATTTGTTATTAATCAGTATTGGTCTAATTATTTGTTAACTGAATTTTACAATACAGAATACAAGCAAGACAGTAAGGTGATGGTAAACCTTCAAACTGTCGCTGCTTTGAGAAACAATGTTACTGACAAATTAAAAAATATACAAAAATCATGATTAAAATAGTCCAAAAAGAAGATATTTTTTGCGACCGGTTTAAAAAATCTAAGTCATCTGCAGGTGTAAACGTAAAACTGTTGGTAACCAGAGAAAAAAAAAAATCAGTGGCACTTTTAATCAGTCTTATGATACTGCTGTCAAGATGTCAGGCTAACTGTTCGATGGTTTATATGCAAAATTATGGCACATGTCTGCTAAGCTGGTAGGGGGCATTTTGGAGTCCATCACTAGATTATGGTAGACACAGCGTGCCACAGTCCATCCTCTGAATGCACCGTCTGCCACTATAGTAGGTCCCAAAGCACCAAGCTGCCATCCCGTTTCTACGCATGCATGATGATGGGTGACACTGAAAGCCAAAGGCCCTGTCGCACCATTACAGCCATTGTCTGGGAGATTAGACGAAGTTAACTTGTGAGCCCGCACAACTGACACTTGAAAGTCAGTGTGTATAAACTCGAGCAAACAAACAGGGTTTTCAACATGTTAACACTTCGCGCCTGCTTCGGTCTGAGTTCCCATACGTCTGTACATGCATTTTTGTTTCATCTGCCACTATAAGGGTGTTTTTATTGTATAAAATAAATAAAAAAATCTGTACTTAAACAACATTTTACATACACACTTGACATATAATGGTGTTTCCCTCTCTCCTCCATCATCCACTTCTTCATATGGGGAAACCAGCACAGAATGAACGCCAATATCCTACTTAGAACAACCTGTTAGCCTGCAGCTACTGTGTTACAAGTAAAGAAGGTGACAAGCCTTCTACTTGCTCATTACATCGACTGCCAAGGCTTTTATACCTTTTCCTCTTTGTTTTTACCCCCAGCTACATCCTCAATACCACCAGGGAAGCAGGGGCCCAGCTATCGCCTGTTATAAGGTGTAGAAAGCCCCCGCTGCCATCATGCCTCCCAGTTTTCCACCAATAGACCGGTTATGATATCCCGTTTTGGCATAACACCTTTGACACGTCGGGGTGTTCCCTACCGTGAAATCTGTTTGTCTGCTGGGTTTACCGGCTAAGAATGTCCCACCGTGCAAACACATGTGTCACATCCCTTCCCCCTACATCCTCTCCTGTGGCTTGGGGTCCCCAGATCCCCATGCATGATCATTTGCATCTCATTACCCACTGCAAAACAAACACTGTGCATGGTGGCAAGTATGTCTAGTGTACATGTCTAATATCTGTGTCCAAAAGCGTCACGTCTGAGAGCAAATTGCATATAGTGGTGTGTGTGTACAGGCGACTCTACCTGTGTCAATGAGGGTTAAAGCACCTGCTGCGCCATTGATTACAATGTCCAACTGCAGCTCAGCGGGGTGTAATCAGGGAGGTGGAGGATGGGTGTGCTGGTTGTCTTTCCTCGCTTCAGCCAAGACCCCATCTCCATTTCAAAATCTCTCTTTTACCTGGGTGTGTTCTTTGTCTTTCCACAGCTTGAATGCTCTTTGAAAACTGTCTGTCCAGCTCAGAGGCAGCATTATGCATACAAACACAGACATGTGGGCAATCAGACATAAAAACTACGTGTGCTGAATTCAGAACACAGGCAGACACAGACATAGCCATGTGCTAGGCAATAACGAAAGCAGGAGGAGATGGGGGCTCTGAAACGCAGGAACATATGTTCAATGGCTTTACATCCTTGACGGTACTCCTAACAAGGTCACCTTATAAGACATTCGCAGACCTTCACTCCTGGCATTCTCCCTCCTAACCCAATGTTCAATCAGGAAAATGGTGTTGGACATTGTCCAGAGGGTCAATGAGACAAGGGTACTACGGAAGCAGGGTAGAACATGGCTGTCTGTATAAGAATGCCATGTGTGTAATATGCAATTTTACCAAAGTGAGTTGGGTAAAGCATGGCAAGCATTGTTCCTTGCCACAAGGGAGCTATCCTGGCATCGGCATGCTGCATGCCAGTTACGCGCCAGACAATGAGAAAATGCAGAATGGCGTGTGGGGGAGATAATCCACTCTACGCACAAATAACGCCGCCCCTCTGGCTTCCGAGGCCTTCCTTTTGTTGACAGAGGCCACAATGTCGCTCAATATTCGACCTGACAAGCACAGCAAATCACCGCGACGGAGCTGAGTGTCAAAAGGAAGTGGGTTTGCTTGCTTATTGAGCTGGAGCAAGCAAGGTGGGAGGGAATGTGAGAAAAGGAACGAGTAGAAGGAACCGATGGGGAAGTACAGTGAATGGGGTAGCAGATACTCGATAACACATAGAAGGAGAAAAAAAAATCTAGTAGCAGACAAACAAACAAACAAAAGAACAAAGAGGATTAGGGAGAGTGCAGGGAGGGGTGTTCTGTAACTCAGAGGGTAGTTTGAGAGCAAGAGAATCGAGGGGGTAATAAAATCTCCACAGTGAGGTGGCGCTGATCTGAAGAGGAGCTGTGAGGAGGCGGCAGCTCCTGGAGAGCCCTGCCAATACCCAGGGAGATGCCTTAGACGCCGTTTTACAAGCTGTCTGTGCGAGAGTGGGCGTATATGTGCTTAAGAACAGGGACCGTGGATTTCTTTGTCACTGCGCAGTCGGGAGCTCTACGTTTCATTTTCTGTGATGTGAAAAAGACAATCTCTTCAAATACTCTTCCTCCCTCACCTGAGAACAGGGGAACAAGGAAGGAACTGCAAAGTGCAGGAGTCCCCTAGGCAGAGCAGTCCGTACTCTCTTTTGGGGAAGTTTCTTTGTCTCCACCCGTCACACACAGTTGTCAGTTCAAGTCCCAGGGGGGGGGCAAAGCCCAACGGGACGGTTCTACACTCTCAGAGAGGACTCTAATCACCATACAAGAGTGTCAAGACATCCAAATGGCCCCTGATAGAGCAGTAATGACTGCCATGATCACAATCATAATCCTTTTTCTGCTTACAATAATTTTGATGGTGCCGTGGCATCAAGACCAAAATCAATAAGAGCAGAGTGACGTAATCACTGATGCTCTGGCTAGATTCTGCAGGCTGCTGCTGCTGCTCTTAGCTGTCTGACTGTTATGGCAGCCCCTTACACAGTCAATTAACCAGATTCATTAACCAGCCGATATGTCTCGTTCAGAATCAATTTGGCCCACATCTCTCTGAGCCTTTTTCAAGCCAAATAAAACCAGCACGTAAAAAAAAAAGCTGACACTAATCACACATAAATAAATGGCATGCATTAGGTGGACATTTCATGGTCTATGTCAAACCATTCATTTTCTCATTTCCTGGGCCGTTATCGGTTGCTTTTTTTCCCAAGTCCTCAGCTGGCTAGCCAAAGCAAAAGGGAAGAAGCTGTAGTTGTCGGTGGCTGGCTGGTAGGGATGCTCCAAAGGTTTTACATAATTTAGGCTCCAAGTACATAAAAACATTCACATCATAGCTGAGGGCCAATGTAAAGCCTGAATGTCAGAGGTACATTTTCCATGATTCCAGGATTTCTGTGATTTTTCCATCCTCATGTTTAAGAGAGCAAGCTGGTCGCCAAGAAAGGCCAATGTATTTCTATTCCAAACTGATTATACTATACATATATACAATATTACTACTTTCAGCACAAGTCGTGAATGCCAAAAAATATTGCATATATGATTACATCCAATTTTAAATGAAGGTTGGTCACACATTCATTTCACATTCACTTAAATTCCATACATGCTTTACTGAGAAAGAGCCTCAGTAATAACACACTTCATTATTTCAAGGTAAAGGACACTATCTCCTACTACCACCCTCTAGCCTTCACTCCTTCCTCTGCAAGCATTTTTAAACTTGGCAGCCAGGACTGTGATGATGGAGCCTCTCCAGGCAGTAATGTGATGGTGGGAGACACTTCCAATTTGATAAGCATTTATCACCCCGGGTCTCCTCAGCTCCTTCTCAGCACATTCACTACAGTCACTGAATGGGATAGCACACATGGCTAAAATTATCTTTAAAATATATTAAAAGCATATTTCTAACAGATTAGTAAATAAACATTTTCTAAGAATAGAAAAATACAACTGAATTCACCTAAATAGCAGCACAATCACTAGACCTGTGAAGGTTACAGGATAATGTGCTAATGCAATAACACCCAGATTTGTAGCGTCACATTACAGTTACTCTGATTGTGCACCAGTGCAATCTGTTTAGTCCATATTACCTTGTTAAGGCTTAGAACAATCCTTTTTGAGGATTAAGTCAAGGCCTGTGGAATAGCATTAATCTGGCCTCAGGAACAGAGCTTCACACTGCAGACAGATATAGTGGGGTCAGGGAAGAAACAGCAGCAGACGATTATAAGAGGGGGACAAACCCATGCCATTTCTCTGAACTCCATTCCACACTGGCCTGCAGGGCTGATGCAGATTGCTTAGGTTATGCTGCCATCAGGATGAGAAAAGCCAAGCCTGTGACACTACATATGGCGGGTCTTTGTGCACAACAGGACACACAACTGGCCTACATGCAAGCCAGTTCTAAGCAAGTCAACTGAGCCAACGTGCTTGGGTTCTTGTTTCCCTTTGAATAGTAACAGGGTCACCTCAATAGCCCCACACCACCAGCATCCTATATTTAACCTGCTGCTAGCCGGTGGCCAATAACATATTAATATAACTCTGTTGAAAGCCGATTTGCTTAGGTGTTAAACTGATCCTCTGAGGGGCTGTTCGGTTTTCCTGTGACATCAAGGTGACTTACTGTCGTCCAGGGGGATTGTGGCAAAGGCTAGGATAAAAAGAAAGGGTTTAAATAGTTTAGATACAGGCATTTCTCCATCAGAAACTCAAACTTGGTGCATCAGTTGGAGTTGCCAGTCCAATGTTCCACTGTCCAGCACTTCTAACCCAACATCATTGCCTGCTCATGCTTAAAGATCAAAAGCTAAGCTAAAAGGGTTATTTAAAAGGCATATTTAACTACGTGAGAGGTTCTTCTGCTTAGGATCGACAGTGATTGTGGCCCCACTGGTGTGGAAATGTGTTCTTGGATAAGGGATAAGAGCAGACTGATGCAGAGATGCTGAGAACTAAGAGATTAAAAGTTTCCAGAACATTTTCAGACGAAAGCCTTTAACAAACTTGCTTAGCTTAGAGATCAAAGGGGATTGGCTCAAGTAGTCTACTGAAGATATATGGCGTATGTGTGTAATTTGCCTTCAACTGTTGAGGGTTGGCAAGGATAAGCTTCTTTCCCATGCAAATTAAATATGGAACACACACACAACACTTCAAGTAATCAGGTGTGAAACGGTATATCTAATATGGCCTTTCACAGTCCCTGCAGATGCAACAATACCATAGAGCAAGCACAGCAGTAGCACAAAAGGCAGTATCCCTCTACTATGCCAAGATAGCCTTTCCCCTTACACACACTGAATGTAATGCCCACCATTATTATAGCTGTAAACAACAACCTACATCCTGCTAGCAATGGAAACATCACGCCCATTATCCTTTCCTATGACAGAGACAATAGTGCACAGGAGGGGAGCAAGGATCGAGCATCCTATTTTCTGGCAGCCTATTACAGGGGACTGTTTGGAGCTTGATGATGAATAAATCATTTCAATATGGCTTTGGTGGAAGGGGCAATTAGATGCTGCAGCTTGAGGCTAATCAAATCCAAGTCTCTTTCTCCTTCCTTGGCATCCATTAGAATGGGTAGAGGGTGAAGATGAGACGCTAAACATTAGTGGCCTCTGCCTTCCTGCAGCCACAGTGCAAGTCAGTTCTTCCTATTGCCACATTTGTTTACAGAAGCTCGGTGGTGTGAGTGGGCCTGTATTGTGTGTGTGTGTGTGTTTTACTAGAGCAGTACTCATTCAGACTTCAGACAAACAAGAAAACCCTATTGTTAGCACAAACAACTGGGCCAGATAGTGGTGAGGATCTTGAGCAAACACGGGTTGCTGTAACAGAATCAAAATCTGAGATTGCAGGCATGGTTGCAGGCTTGGTACAGAAATCGCTATAAATCATCTCTTTAAGGGGGGCACACTGCCGAGGGGATGAAGTTGTGCAGCTGTCATGATGCTGTCATGACTATTTGTCAGGTCTTATCAAAACTGAACTTCAAGTGATCCAGCGTCAAAGGGAACACACTCACTTTGATAATAAAAGTGATTATGGCAAGAGCAGAGCTTTATTGAGAAGCACTTGGATATGCACTTGGTAAACGATGGGCTTCACACACTGGAGACCAGGTCAATTTGTTTGGGGGAAAAATGAACCACCCCGCTTGTTACATTGAGACCAGGTGAGTAAGCAAATTAACATGTGGATATGAAGCTCCTGACAAGACAGAGTAATGCAAAGAATAAATACTGCCATAGGCATACACAGAACCTCCCCATATGACAGAGGCAGACATGAGGATGCACACACATATACTATTAGTCATACAGGCTGACAGAAAACACAGTTTCAGTGACTATATTCCTTCTCAATCTGTCACTCATCTTCCCTTACACTATCAACTTGCATCCCCCTAAAAATCTAACTACCAAAATGAAAAGTGTCTGTCAGTGTTTGCCAACTCACACCAGAATTTGTCTGACGCCGACTGGTGTTG
This sequence comes from Morone saxatilis, assembly GCF_004916995.1. Classification (NCBI taxonomy): domain Eukaryota; kingdom Metazoa; phylum Chordata; class Actinopteri; family Moronidae; genus Morone; species Morone saxatilis. The sequence goes on from NW_023339663.1 coordinate 6,191,809, forward strand.
ATTTCCCACTCTTGAGTCAAAGCTTCCACAAAAGCCCACTTGCTGTCTCCTCCACTGTCTGCCTCTTTCCGTCTCTCGGCCCTCAGATAACTGGAAGTCTCTGTGCTCATGCCTGCTCAGTAAGCGGAGGGGAGGCGATTGGCATTAATAATCCCAAGCATCATCAATAAATCAGGGAGGCAGTACTTTAAGAGGACAGGTGATGGTCCGTGCACAATCCGCCAGATCAACCTAATTCACCATTCTGTGAACGATGCTGGAAGACCGAGGGAAAGAAGTGGGGGGAGGAGCGAGAAAGAGCAGGTCTTTGGGGTTGTGGTGGGTTGGGGAAGTGGGATGTTGGGTTATCACTGGCAAAGACAGAGGTAATGTATGTATAGGAGAAGTGGACACAAGATCAAAAGGACGAGTGAGAGAAGATGTTTTAGTTCACTTGACCACTAGCCAGGGAGGGGAGCTCAAAGCCGAGGAATGATGTAGTCTACACCCTCTGCTACACTACTTCAATTCTTTATATAAAGTGAATTGTGTGTCAGTATGCAGTATATGTTGACTCGATGTGTGTGTGTATTATCACCACCTTGCAACCCCCCACAGCAAGCCCCTCCATCCTAACATACACACACTCATGCTGAATTCCTAAGCAGGGGAGTCTGCCTGCCCTGCACCAAGGGAGTGAATTATTTATTGTAGGCCCTTTGCAGCATGTCAGCGGCTCCGCGGGATGAAATGATATTTATGGAGCCCCCTGGGCAAGGGTGGGGAGGGCAGAGGGAGATACAGAATTAGGGGTGGGGATGGGGGAAGAAGGGATGAAGGTACTAAAACACACATGTATATATACATATGTAGCACACAGAAGGTGAATGGTGGCTGACTGTGAATGAGAATGGTTAAGTTGGAGAGAAAAAAAAAGAGGCAGTAGAGAAAACAGCAAGTACAAGGGAATGCTAGAAAGTATCACTGATCGGGGCACATAGGAAGGGGATATAGCGACAGGGGGGACCCGCTGGCATGCTGGGATATTACACATGTAAAACCCATATGAGTAAGCATGTATTAAGGGATGCTTTCAAGTGCCCCATAAGTCATATCACACTGATAGTAGTGCGCATTTGCCATCAACGTCTCTTCTAAATCATTTAAGGGTCACGTTTAACAAAATTCTTATTCTCTTGCATGTCATTTGGCTTTCATCCTAATATTGTGACACTCGTTTCAACTAAATCCAACATTCCCGAAATGTAGTATTTGGTTTAACACAGACAAGTGGAAGACAGAGGGGGGAGACATGCAACAGACGTCCTGGGTTGGATTCAAACACCGGGGGTCTCAGGGAATATGTACAAGCCTGAGCCAAAAGCACCAGCAGGATAATGCTGGCGTGCATTGTACTACTTCCAGTATGATGCAGGGATAATCTAAACAGCATTGTAAGATGTGAACCAGACTCAAACCCATAAACCAGGCGCATACAGTACCCGACCCACACAGCTCACTCAAAACTGCAGAATGCACCGCAAACAAATTTTATTTGCAAGGGGACAGAGAGTAGGAAAGAAAACAGAGGTCTTACGTAAGACATGGAGAACCAACTCACTGGGGCCAGTGGAAAAAAAAAATGCAAGCAGAATGGCAGTGGAACATCAATTAGTTATTCCAGAACAATAACAAAATCTGCATTATTTGGAATTCAAACTCTGGAAGTTTGAATTCCCCCAGAAAGGGAATCTGTCCCTTTCTGCCCCCAAGCCAAGATCACTTTCTCCACGAGTCAGAAAGTCATAACAAGACCACTAGGGTTTCAAAATGGAGTCGGGTTACTCTGCACCGCAGCCTGCTGTGGCAGAGATCATTGTGGCGAGAGGGGGAGAGAGCTACAGAGACAGACATGGGTGAGCAGCAGGAGGGAAATCGGTATCAGGCATGAGAGGGGCTGGGCCACAAGCGGTTCCCTCGAAAGAAAAATGAGCTGGTGAGTCTAGTAAACAGCTTCGCCACTGGTCCCCGTGTAGCCCAGGGGCTGCAGCAACACATCGGGTGGTGAGGAGGTTAAAAACAAAATATAATACAACAACAAATGGAGATGTGTGAGGATTCCAGCTCCATGTCTCATCTCGTCTCTCTGCGACATGAGCTTTCTTATTACTTAATAACCCCCTTGCTTCTCTTTTCTTCTTCCTCATCTGTTCTTCCTCACCATGGCTGTCTGCATCCCTATCCACCACCCCTCCCCTCTCATCCCTCTCTATCTGGTGGCAGATAGGCTGCACAGACCTGAATGTGCTTACAGTGACTAGCAAGGAGGGGTGAAAGGTCACATGATCACACGGGGGGATTTACTTCCATCATTAGGATGTAAATGGATGTCAGTGAGAAAGGATAGAATTGGTATCATCTGTATGTGCTATGCTCCGTGTGTGTGTGTGTGTGTGAGAGTGAGTGAGAGAGAGAGAGAGAGAGAGAGAATAATACATGTGTGTTGACGGTGTCTTCCGTCTATGAGACGTCATGGCATTGCAACGGCAGTGGGAGTAATGGGATTCAGTTAATGACAAAATTAATTGAGGGTCTGACACCACCGGGCACTGATAAGGCTTCTCTCGCTCTGTGTGTTTATACTGTATCTGCGTTTTAGTGTGTTTGTGTGTGTGCGCGTGCGTGCGTGCGTGCGGTTGGGCTGCATTAGCCTAGCCAAGGAGAGGATGGCTCCTTGGTGATAATACTCTCCACCGCCTTTGGAAGGCAGAGAAGAGAGAGGGAGAGGAGGGAGGACAGGAAAGGTAAAGCGACGGGAGAGCCAGAGAGATAAATAAGAGGTGCAGCCAGGAGAGGGAGAGGGGGGGGGGGGATTAAGAGAGTGGGACACACTGTGTACATGCATGCCTGTGAGAGGCTGAGCACTGATAGCGCCTGTGGGATGAGTCGGTGGGTGACAGACATGCTAGAATTCGCCGCCGTGCCACAGAGGATAATGCATCCCTCAGCAGGAATGTCTAGAATAACAACAACCACTGCCTGTATCACTAACTGGACCTACTGTATACAGCCAATGAATTGCAAGAGTCTGAAAGGTAACAATGGTAGAAGAGTGAAGTCTAAATGTAGTTTAGTTAATGTAGAGTGTCTGTGTAGAAGTCTAAAACATTAAAAGGCTTCGTGAAGACATATTTCCAATTGACCAATGAATGCATTCAGAGTTCTGATATTTCTGTATTAAAAGACTGCTTTCAGCTTCCAAATTGTCAAAAGGTCTGTTCTGTTATGTTCTGCAGTCGTTTAGCAGCTGTTTTATAAAACGAAATCCACACATTTTTTTGGCAGGATGAATCACAACATGCTGACCTTGATGATTTGAGCAACAGAGATGTGTGTGATGTTCAAAACTGAAATATTAGATCTAAAAAGGACTGATCAATCATTCAAGCATATTATACACCGTTTCACACGTTATACATACATTTGTATGTTTCCCAAATGAACATAGTTAATAATTTTGTTGTTTTGCTCTAATTTGACAAGCATTGCTGATGTAAACAAACCATTGTACAATTCATGTACATTCAGTTGGTGTCTTGGCTTAATACTTATCTACCAGTCAATCAATTTTAAAGAATAAGAACAGGTTACACTCTAGTGTTTTGATCTGTAGGTTGGATTTCATCTGCTTATTGACAGTACCTTTAGCTACAATGAATTTTACATTACATTTATCATAATAAAAAGAAAAATGGAAGTCTGAAAATTGAAGCTATATGCAGAAATTTTATGTTTTTTACTATGTACGGGGGTTGCAAATACTTCACAAGTACAACTACCAGCATACCTGCTAACATAATTGTCATCCATCCTGTCAAAATTATAGCCATGCCATAACTCATCACAAGGTGACGTGGCTACACGACAGCATGAAATACCTAAAAGAAGTTAAATATAAATGCAGCACATAGCTTTTAGGGCTTTATGTCCCTAGAACAATTTGTCAGGCGAGAATAAAATCGTTGCCATCAAATGTTTGATACCGTGTCTCACACAAATCTGTGTACTTCAGAAACACCAGGCAATTAAACACTGTCGCAATCACATCCCTACCTTCGCCAGGATATCAAACTGGCAAAATTCCTCTTAATCTGTTCAGTGTGTCTGTATGATAAAGGTGTGGTGTCAGTGCTGTGTATGTGGGTTGAGCCCAGACTGAGGGAGCACACACAGCATGCTTGTCAGGAAAAGCAGCACTGGCCCTTACTGAATGGTGTGGCAACAATCTTTGTCTGTGTGCCACCGATTGTTCTGATCTGTGTGTGTGTGTGTGTGTGTGTGTGTGTGTGTGTGTGTTGTGTGTGTGTAGCCAAGTCTATGCCCATCAGCATGCTTAAACATGGGCATCTGTGTGGCATTTTTATTTGCCCACAGAATTGCTTTTGTGTCTGAGTGTATGCACATTTGGTTGTGCAGCCTGGAGAGGAGCTATCTGCTTGAGGAGAGAGGGGGAAGATGGGTAGTTTGGTCTGCCGGCACTTCAAAGCCGCTGTGGCTGGTTGATTGGCTGCCTGGCTAGCCGGTTGACTAAAAATCCCCTAAGGGCAAGCAGACCTCAGATTTGATTACAAACCCAATAATGTGAGCTTCATATTTGCAATGTGAACAGCGCTCATAACTCGATTAGACAAGTGATTATCTTAGCGCGGCCAGATAGACACCAGTCAAAGGTGTCGAATGAGCAAAAGGGTGAAAGAGGCGAGTTCTTGTCAATTATTCTGTCCTTGAATAACAGGAGACAGATGTCTATGTACAGGGATGCTTATGCAAATGAAAAACTATTATTTCCTCGCACACAATCTCTCCCATCCAACCTGACCATAAATCACTTTCACATCCATCACTGTCTCCCCCTTGTGCAACGTTATAGCTTTTCATGGCATCCTGTCACAACAAAACCCGTCTCAGCCTCCCTCTCCAGTCCTCAGACATATTTCTTACCACTGTGACATTTGCTCTCAACGAGTGAGCTGTGTGTCTGTTTTTCTCCGGGCCCTGATTTTGAGCCAGTGGGATGATCATTAATTATCATGGAATGGGCTGCTAATGGTTGTCTGCACCGCTCTCCAACTCCCGACCCCCACCCTACTCTTCGCTCCCTGTCCTGGGTCTCCATGACGACCTGTAGCTGAGTGGCTAGGGGCCTTTTACTAGGAAGTGGATGAGGTATAATGATTGGAAGGCGGGCCTGACCCCTATGTTTCCTGTGCCACTTGACTAGGCATAGTACTTATTAATGGACAATTTCTCTGGCATCTCACAATGGCCTTGATTTAATAACAAGTTCAGGAGGGGCTGAATGAAAAGGTTTTGCCAGACCATCCCAGGTTAAAGAGAAGCTTGAGAGTGTTTTGGGCAGGCCGGGTAAACTTTGCTGTAAATGACTGCGCAAGATTGTGCCAGTGCTGTCTGGCAAACGCCTTGGACTGAGTCTCCAAGGACATTTCATTGTCCATCAAAACATAATTTTCACCACTCATTTACAGTGAATACATGCAGAGAGATTTACTGACAAGCTTCAGTTGCTCATTTTGCATACAGACTGTTTCTTCTAAAAGACCACAATCTCTCAATAATGTATTGGTGCAACATGACATTGAAGGAGAACCGGTTGGGTGCTTATATATGTCAAACTGATATGCAACAGTGGACAATGTTAACATCTTGGTTTTATCTAACATTTGCCCACTGCCTGGGGAAGGACTTTTCCAGTCCTCATCTCATCACTTAAAACAAATACAAATGAATGTGCTCAGCTGCCTCCAAAACGGAAATGATGAGCCTGGCCTGTATCCCATGACAACGTCAGGGAGCATATGGCACACAAAAAATTCAATATGAATGTAAATGAAGCTCAAATTAAAATACAACATTGGATGGGAAAAATAAATAAAAAAGAAAAATCACATGTTGTTTTCTGAGTGGATTTGAGACATGTTCAATTTTCAGCTGACTAAACAATTCAACATGCATCTGAAGCCGGCACCCACTCCTGTTTGGTAAGCAAACCGCAAAGGGAGAGTGTCTGCAGCTAGACAGCAAGCTGACATTCTCAGCAAGGCCACTTGATGCTAGGAGATTAAAATCCCTTGTTTCTGTGTATTTTTCTCTTAAAGGGGTTTGTTGTCCATGTGCACAAGGTCAAACACCTCCAACACATAGCTGGCTGTGGAGAGATGATGTTGCAGCTTTATTTACATTCTAAAAATCGCAATGGCTGCCTGAGTGTAAGGCGTTTATAAAAGCCTGCTCTTCCCTCTGAGCCAGACATTTTCTAAGTGGCGATGGAAGGGTATCTCAGCTCAGAGAATATAGTTCTGGGCTAGATGAATCATTCCCCTTATTCTATTTACACACCTTCTCAATGTCAAACAGCAGCCACCAGCCTCCCATCGTGGGCTCAATGGCCTTTTCCCCCATATCAATGAGCATTGTAGGAGATCAATAGGATGACAGGAAGACAGATTGCCTCAGGTGGAGAGGGGAGGACGCTCCCGTGAGGAAAAGGAAAACAAATTCCGATGGGCAATGCTTCTAACTAAAGCCTGAAACACCCCCCCCCCCATCTGCCACGCCGCATCTTCACAGCATCCCCTGTGTGGTGTTAACTCACTTTAGCATCTTCAGGCTCATACACATCTGTTAATCTGATAGATACACAGAGGTTTGGTCTCCAACGCAGTCCTGTGAACCTCAGTTAAGAAAAGGTCACCAATTATTCAATAGCAATTGAGCAATTGTTTGTTCATAGCGCGCTTGCCTGATAGTGCTCCATACAGATACAGTGAAGTTCGATATGGCTAGCAGAGTGGAGCATCAGGAGCAACCGCACCACAACCTACAATCAGTCAAATAAATCATCAGCCATTGAATGGATGGAGCTCAGTGGAGCCTGCATAAAATAGAGACTGAAAAGGATTTATGTTCCTTGCATAACAGACATGTCTGCTCACACCTTTCCATCATGAATAGAAACTATTTTTATACTGTTACTGTTAATGTCTAATGTAAACGGAGATAATAATAGTGTCAATCTCCAGATTAGAGTTTTTTCAGAGAGCAGAGAACTACTGTGCCACACATCTAGGTCCCATTTGCTTACGCACACATTTATTTAAATCATGGTGAGAGGATCAGTATGGCATTAGTGTGTTTCAAATGCCAAATGTACTGTGTTTATGATATTATCCATGACACACGTGATTAACAGTGTCACATGTATGTGCACTTTTAAGACGGCTATACAACGTGGAAACTGTTGTGCTACATTGTGCATTAATAACACTTCAGCATTCGTATTTTTCATTTCATGCTAAAGTCACTTAAACCAGATTAGTTTGTTTGGTGTTATTCTTTGGTTTGTAAATTCTCCATCTTGTTTGTTCTCCTGGTTTTAGCCCTCTGCTCAAAGATCAACATGATTCTATAGTCTATATCAATATAAAATGGTGGGGGGATAGACTGTTAGATGATAATGTTTCTGCATTTTAGATAAAGTAGCCTTGCTACTTGCAACAATGAACAGGCTGACTGACATACCCTCGCAATTTTAAATGGACCGACAACGCAGGATATCTGGATTCAGTCAAGGCGGCTGATTGTGCACCGTGGTGTAGTTGTTGATTTTTTTCTTCTTTTTGTGTGGATTCCTGGGCTTATAGATAAATCTTATGATAAACTATAAATGTTGGGTATTGCATCTTAACACTGTAGTTTGAGGGGGGAAAAAAACATTAAAGGGTTAAGCTCGAGAAGATTGTGTTTAGGGACCGTTATCTCGGATCAAATGACAGATGCAATCCTGAAGTGACAATCAAACAGGAAATAATATTAATAAAACAAGCCTTTTCCCCATTGTGCATGCAGAGCAGTGTCAAAAAAAGCTTGTATGCACTGTGCTGTATTCTCAATGTCTCTACAGAATGAGTTTGTCATTCATTTGTCATTGTCTGTAGGTTTCTGTCAGGAGAAACAAAACAAGCTAATGTCCACATCCAAACCCAGATGATACCAACTGCTACAAAAGACACTCAACTATTCAACAATGTCCTTTCTCAGGCAGGTGGATCTGTCTGTCTCATGATGACTGTTTGGGCGCTGCAGGCTGTGTGGCCAGCACCGTGATGATGTATGCACACCTGCCATGGGTCCTGGCTTGCAGTCTCACAGCTGAAACAGTGGGGGGAAGGGGGAAAAGGGAAGGGTAGGACAGGATGGTGGTAGCGAAGAGGGGGACAGTGAGCGAGGGGTAGACGCCTTGAGGGGCAATGCTGGGGGGAGGGGAAGAGAAAGCAAAAGAGCTAGAGAGCTGTATCCATTATTAATGGTAGTTTGGTGTACGGAGAAAGAGATCTAATGTGGCCTTCAAGGTTGTAGCGTGTGTAATCGACAAAGACAGATTCTCTCACTGTGCCTCTTAAGTCTTTCCTATTCCCCATACCCCTCTGCAGACCATCCTTCTCTTCCAGTCTCTCACTGTACATCCTCCCACTGTTCTCAAAAACAAGAAATGTATTTTGCCAGAGATTATCCTCACACAACAGGTTGCACAGAAGAGCCTCGCAAAAAGGAAATTAGCGCTCATTAGTTGATGAAGGGATTAGATGAGACAAAGGTGAATACAAGAAAATGGAATTGGAGATTCATTGGTAATGTTGCCAATGCAGCTCTGAATCCAAGGTCTTCATTACATTGATCCTTATATCCAACACATCATACTTGCCTAGGTCTGAATTTAAAAAATGTAACTTGTTCAGATTCACACACACACCTAAACGCAGATATTCAGTCACTAATGCCAGTTTTTCTTGTGGGGGTAATAAAAACTGTTATTGTCAAATATGTTCACACTGAGCACATTCTTCCAGAAATAAGCTGCTAATGAGCACAAGTGGCAAAAATGTCCAATACATTTTTCAAGGAATATTTCACAGTGCGACAATGATGCAGGCATCTTCACTGTCTGAGCATGTTTATGTGTGAGATTTGTTTTATCCATCATTTCCAGTCTTCCTCACAGGCCTATTGTGGGTTTTTGATTTTTAATGTAAGCTCAACACTTAACGCCTCGCTGCCTGGTAAGAAGAGAACAATGTTGGGAACAATGGGATTCCGGAAAAGGAAAATGGTCTTTAATAAAGGACGTAATGTACCTTAGAGTACTGGGGAACCCACTGAACCACAACTGTGCAACGGCATATAGAAATAAATTAAACACTAAATATACTTAAAACGAATGTCTTGGGTTGCGGGTACACGGAAAGAAGAACTATGGCCCAATACCAGCCGGAGCGGGCCAAATAATCGCGCCACCATGACGAATCTAATACAATTACACACATCGAGGTGTTGGGAGGTTGACAGAGAATGATGAAGCCAACATCAAACACAGTGTTGATAAATGGAAAGCAGGGAGCGGCTGACCAGAGGAGGAGTTGGAGGGGGGGAGGGCGGTGGAAAGAAGGAGGGTAAGGCTGTTATTGATTGTACTGCCTGTGTTCTTGTTGTGAGGAGGATGACGAGGGGAGGGAGGGCGATGTGTGAAGAATGGAGGGTAGGGTTCGCCCCGCGGGCAACAGTTAGAGCCTTGTGCCCCCTGAGAACACACCAACTAGCCTCCAATGGGCTACGCATTGGTCACACTGAATATCTGATTGACACACACAACCAGTTACTACTACTAACACCCTATCCGACCCATCCCCCTCAAATAAACACAACAATGAATCCAGGGCTGATTGAAATTCAAAAGCGAGCCTTGACGCCACAGGCATAGACAGAGATGGGCAGAAGGGGGGTGGCAGTTGTGGCTCACTGGGGTCCTATAAAAAACAGATGCTAAATCACTTAACAACTCCTAAATTAGTTGCTTGCAATTCTGCTGGGACATGGGGACCCTAACAATCTGTGGACACCGCGTGAATGGGCAGCGTAGTGCAAAGGCTGTTGGTGTGAAATGTAACATATCACTTGAGGCTAAATGGACCACCACAAAGGGAAGATAGGCTCACTGGAGCACATTTCTTGCCACAATGCAAATAAGTCACTGCAAAGCTGCATCAAATATTGTTACAGACTAGAAAGCCAATAAAGGAAATGCATTGCCAAACTGTCAGTGGCATTGCTTGACAAAGCTTCACTCTGAAGGACTCACCTCTCATAACCTGCACACCCAAAATCAATTTATTGGAAACGAGGACATGAGCGGCTGGTGACCGACGATGCCATGTGTGCATCTCATTTTCTCTGAGGAAGGCTTTGCTGCAGGATTTATCACCACCTCTGATCTCATTTCCTTTTCATATGCTAGTAAATCCCAGGTAAAGCAGACGTTTGGGATGATACAGGGAGAGTGGCCAGCCCCCTCAGATTGGACTCCTGGAATTAATCTGGGAAAATCCTCAATGCTAACCTGCTTAGTTGTCACTTAATCTAGAGTAAACCAAATATCAATTACACTAAGCACAAAATGTGGGCCAGATAACCACTGATCCCTTACCCAACAATGACACAAGAATTGTAATTTGGAAAAGGGTTCATTTAATTCTTGGCGTATAATTGCCATACTTTAACTTAAAGCAGATGCCCATGGAGGAAAAAGCTAATGGCTCACAGGAAAAGTGGGCGTTACTGCAACACACTGAATTTTGTCTACTGAGAAGTAGGATTGGTAGTAGACAAAACCTAAATCCCAACTATATTACCAATCTGCTCTGAATGCAGGTCAGCTCAAATACGCTTATGGTCTACACTCAAGGACAAAACAACTTTCCCCTGGAGGGATTCTCAGGTCACAACTTAAGTAACACTGTCTGGCTGTGAGTCACGCCTGCATTCCACAGAGAAAAAAAGAGCATGTTGTAGCCAGGTGAGGTTAGCAAATAGTAAACAGGTCGGCACTGAGGACTGCCATTGGTTAAACACGGCACATATGGTATCGTAGCATGCTTGTTTTCCTCATGTACTCATTTTCACACAAGGAACAGTGTGCTATAGGTTGCGTGTAAGAAATGCAAGCCGTGGATTCAAACGGTGAACTTCACACAAACTGGGTCAGTTGTAACATGACCAAAGCAGCCCCAAAAATAAAAAATATGCAATGCATTACTGCCTCATTAGCTGCTTTTGGACCACACCTACTGTTTGCTGCTACCTTTGAGCTATTTTCAACTAACCAAGAGCAAAAGTCTGCTTTATAACTCAACCTAGTTTGGTCAATTAGGAACACAATGAGCATCCTGCACGCTCCTGTGTGAGTACAGTTCATTTCCTGCCTTTATTGTTACAAGTGCTGGGCTCATTCAAAAGTGGATGAAATGGGGGGAGGCCCAGACACTATTTACTCAGCAGGGAGAGACATGAGTCCCTGGCTTCCTAATGGCTTCCTGCATTTCACACAATTGTTTCCCCTCAGGAAATCTTATCGATACAGACTGCCGCCGCGTTGACCAGAAAACCAACAACACACGGCTACTGTGCTTTAATTAAGTATCTTTGAATGGGAAGATGACTTTTTTTGGTTCCTTTAACTAAATATAGAAAAACAAAACAGGACATTATATTCAAATGAGCAGTTAGCTTACACGCTGTAACTACTTTTTCACTAACAATCGGGCCTAGAGGCTACACACAGCATCCGAGAAGTCGCGTCGTGCCTGTGAATTTGCCAACTTCTGCACATTTCAGTGCTAATCCAGCTGACTCTTTGATGTACTGGTGACTAGCTGTCTTGCTAAAAATATACAGTGCACTGGTAAACAAGACAGTATTAGATTTGCTGGGTAGCTAATCCTTTTTACTTTTGAGAGAGACTTGCCATTTCCCCCTGCTTCTAGCCTCTGATAAGCTACGCTAAACGCATCAAAACGCTATTTACATATTAAATGCATGGAGATGAAATTGTTATTGATCTTCAAACTCAAACTCTAGGTAAGAAAACATGTAAGTGAATTTCCCAAAATGTCAGAATTCCTTTAAGAGCATTTGAATGGCCCGGTAAATTAGATGAGGTCTATAAGCACAGGATGATAATGGAACAAAATTCTACTGTAGATAAAACTGCCCAAACACAGGGTGATACAGTATCTTTATCAAGGATGAGAAGCTCTCGCATCTTCAAAACCGCCAGTTGTATTTCGGATGATACGTATGAGAAGGGGTTAACCCGGTTAAGCTTCTACAGCATGCATATGAACCACAGGTATGTGTGCTACTAGCAGGAACACAGCCCATAAAATCCACACTCAACCTCTGTCTAGCACGCGAGGAATGTTCTGAGTGCTTCACTATCAGCATTGAGCCAGGAGGGGCTATCCTCGCCTCTCCTTTGAAGTCTGTGTGGGAGAAAGGCAAAATGAGAAAGGGCCAGTAATAGTGAGCTAGAGCCAAGAGGCTAGCTATTGCGAGGTCAGCCAATTTCTTTCTCATTAGAAATTAATTACCGACGTAGCCAGTGCAGGGGCCGAGCCACTGCGTCGCTAGGCATCCCATGCATCGCCCCACGGGGAGCACTTGAACCCCTGACCCCCCCAACCACGGTCGTTTGGGGCCAAAAGGGGTGCGTGACATGGCCCTGGCCCAGAGACACTGCCCCGCCAGGCTGGGAATGCAGTGGCACTGTGGGGGGAATGGGAGAGGGACAAAGAAGGCAGAGAGGGGCTCCACTGATTCAGGGCTCATTGGGTTAGAGAGCTTCATTATTAAGTCCCCTGTCACTCTGCAACAAAAAGCACCCCACAGGCTAGCAGTGGCTAATAAAACCACCACCCTTTATAACTCAAGACCACTTCTGACATCTTCTTTTGAGGAGAAATGAAAGTGTGTGACTTGGTCCCCGGCTTAATGAAAGTATTCACATCTTCAGCTGAAGGAACTGTTGCTTCACGCTGAACATGGACCGGTGAATAGTGCCAAAACCGACTTGAATTAAGCTGCTTTCACACCTGCCTAATTAGATAATGTTGGGTGAATTTTCATTTAGACTTGCTACACTTCACTACAATATTACACGGCATATGGCACAAACAGACTGCAGGACATATTTGAGGATCTTGCTCTGTGTGTGTGTGCGGGTGTGTGTCTGTGCTCTGAGTGAATTTGTTCAGCAGGTGTCCTGAAAGCTTGAATGACATGCTTGTGCACTCAGGACTAATTCAGACCACTCCAGGTAAATGAAGTATGAAAGCAGAAAAAGCATTTTGCTTTTATAAAAAAACCAGTAATTCAAGCACTTGGAATGTTGGTTGCAGACAAAAGGTTATACAAAAACTCACTGTCCTTCACAAGGGAAACATGCATTCACATTTCGAATAATGGTTCAACCTAATGGTTATTACAAAGCTCGAATGCCTGTTATTAGTGTTGAAAAGGACAAGCAGAGTTTCACATTTTATTTCGAAAAAAAAGGGATACTTCTGCTGAATCTGGGATCCTACAAAATAAATACTGTGATTTCATTGGCTGTTACTTCACTCATTAAGGTTTCTAAAAGATTCTAATTGTGTACATTCACACACACACACTCACACACACACAACCTTATTATGACAATCATAAATCTCCCATGCATCCACACTGCACCACCTGTCAACACTCCAAAGTCTTTGCGTTCTCCAGTTGGCTGGATTTCTTACTGACAAGCGCTGAAACAATTTGGAAGTTAAATAATTAGTCGACACCAATTTCAATAATCAATTGATGATTTGAGTAATTAACCAAGCAAAAAAAGCAAAGGCAAAAATCCATTTGCTGGTTCCACATTCTCAAAAGTGAGGATGTGCCACTTTTCTCGGTTATATACCATTTTAAATTGAATATCTTTGGGGGTTTCTCTTACTGTTGGTCACACAAAACAAGCTATGAAAGATGTCACCTTGGACTCAACCAATCAAAAAAATAATAGATAAATCAAAAATGAAAATAAATGTTGTACTAGCTGCAGCCCTATTGCAGAAAATATATTCAAATCAAGCTTGGATAATAAAAAAAAACCAATTACTATGTGGCCAAACATGTCATGCACCTCATCCTAACATGATTGAAAAGGGGGCAATGAATGAACAGACAAGTTTAGCAGTAGTCATTAATGTTCATCTCCCTGTGTTCTTGATGGGATACCTCATTAGGAATCTGTTGGTAGCAGCTGGCTTGCTATCCCACCCCATTACTGCCCCACCATGCCAAAACCTCTGCCATTGGCCCTCCCACCCCATCCCCCACTCAAACACGTCCCTTGTGTCTCATATGACATCTGTGTCTCGAGGTCCTGTGATGGAATGCTGCTCGCCTGCTATTCCTCCGCAGGTGCTCCCTGCTTGCCGCCATCCTTTTTGCAGCCATGCTGGTGCTGTGGCTGAGTGACCTGTCATAGGCTGTGAAGTACAGGGGGGCGAGTGGAGTCAAGGTTCAAGGGACAATGGTTAAGGAATCAGAGGGAATTGATGCAGCTGCTTTCCGCCAAAACTTGTGCAATCTTCCTGTATTGTGTAAGCCAGTCAGTCAGTAATCTAACTTCTCACAGTCTTAAGTTTCATATCACTGCCCAACCTCGTCTTTTATCAGACTCCATAAAACAGACACTACCAGAGATTATCATCTTCCCAAAAGGTCAAGGACTAGAATCCACATTAGGAAAAGGACACTCATATCTGAGGAAAGGGAGTGGGGTCTCATTTTATTACTATAATTGTTGTCCAGGTGCACAGCCACAAAGTGTAGTCCTCACATAAAAAATTAGACGACCTCAAAGACAAGTCAGTTTGGAAACAACTGTGTCATTTTAAGAAGTCTTAGTGTACATAAATCACAAGCGATGAAGACCCATGCAGTAGCTCCTGTTTTAAAATGTAATAAAAAAGAGGCCCCAATACCTCACTAAGACACGTTCATCAACAGTAACATTTATTCACCACGGTTGTACTGTAAATGAAATTTCAAGCCGCAATTAGCCATTTCTATGGCCAAGCTCAGGCTGATTTTATGTTATGTAACATTTATATAAAAAGGAGAAAAGTCATCATCTTTCAACAAAGTGCTACTGAGGGACGCATTCATTCAACTGTGAACGGCCAAGAAAGCAGAATCAGAAGACACAGCCAATTCCATTACATCATGGCACTGTATTAAAAAGGCTTAAAGCAGTAATTTCACCATTTCAGCTGCCTCTCTTGACCTCCGTTAGCTTCTGATGAGCTCAGAGTTGAGGAGGAACTGGCTCCAATAACATGTTAAGAAGTCACTGCAGTCAGTGAAGCCCCATGCCAAAAGGGAGCTCCCAACGGCACAAAGGAGCCTCTATCTAACGCTGAATGTTTCAAAGAATCGTTTCAGCTTGGATTTAGCAGCAGAAACATCAGTTAATACCAGGAGAATTTTTCCAGGGGTCACCATAGCAGCAGGTGAAATCAAAATAAAACCTGGGAGGTTGACTGGAGAGGCTCCAAAAAGGACTGGGACACTAGTTGATATATACACGACTAGCACAGAGCCTACATTGGTCTTACCTCTAAACCCTAAATTGTTTAAACTGAATGTCTGAGACTCAACAATCCAGAACACTGCTGTGCTTTGCATGCTGAGACAGTGCCATGGAAAAATATTTAAAAAATGACACCTTCTCCTATCCTTACTGAGGCCTAAACACATTATGCCTTCTATGCTTAAAATGTAAGTGGATTTCCACTACAGAAACTGGACAAATCAGCTCTTGGCTTGTAAAATGGACGAAGGAAATTATGGAAAAATTACAGCAACTTCAAACAGAATTGTTCGGGCTGTACTAACCAAAGTTGCAGCAGCTCATAATCTATTGAAAAGACACCATAATTAGAAATCTTGGTTGGAGTTGAGCACTGGTATTGAATTGGGTCATGTTTGCCATCTAAGAAAGTAAAGAGTTGTGAAAAGATCTCAACAGGGCTTGCCAGTGCAGATGTCAATATTTTCCAATGGGAAACATCAGGTTTTAGTTTATGTGAATCTTATAAAATCTTTTTTCCGAAGCACATTTTTGGAAATCAAAGTTCTTTGACAAAACCAAACCACACAACTACCAAACTCTTTGCAATTCACAACTGTGCGCAAAGCTGTAATTTCGCTTTAAACTAAAGACCTTCACAATAAAAAAAAAAATAATGCCTATAATAATGTAAGTGGTATGGCAATCAACACGTGCCATTCCCCCCTTTTTGTTTCTCAAAATATGCGCTCACCGCATATTACTGAATCAATGACACCAAGGTTTCCAGCTGCTGTACAAAACAAACTCAAGGCTAAAACAAAATGCTTTAATTTCTCCCCATCCACTCAGTGAAAGTAGGTACACTTTTTTTTTTTAGCTGAAGAGCGAGTGCAAGTCAGGAAACTCTCTGAACCTTGTTGATGAAACAGCTGTTCAACCCCAGATGGGTGGCATACGTCTATACAAATACCCACTCAAACATACACACACACCCCACCATGTCTAAAGGAGCCAAGAGACACAGGCCAGGCACAAGATGATGGCAGCCAGCTCGATTGAGAAGTGCTCACAATCCTCTCTCTGTGACTGACTGCCCCCACACCCTTTCAGCACATGAAAAGTTTCTTTGACTGAATGAAGGCTGAGAGCCTCTGTGTACATGGGAGATTGATATTTTATGGGTCTATATGTAAGATCTCCCACACATACACATACTGGTAAACCTAGCACCAATAATATGAGGAGTACAATAAGGATGATGTCTGAGGTTAGAAACATCCATAAAAGTTAAGTCTGTGAATCAACTCCAGGGCAGTGAAGGCCACAGGATCCATTAAAACAATTCTAGTTTGGGAATAAAAGATTGAAATTACACCATCTTGCTGAACAATTACAATGATTATATAGGAAAAGCTGCATTGATTCTTGTTTACCTGCATTCTCTCTGAAGCATGAGCTACATAACAACTGCAATTCACCATGATCTACACCATTGAGAAGACTTTCAGGTTAATTCATCACACCCTGGACGTCCTCCAAAAAGCCAGCAGAGAATAAATTCACGTCTGAGAGCTGCAGGATGTTGGAACTCCAGCAGGTACAGCGCAAGCAAATGAAGGTTATTAATCAGTCTTTCCAGAATAATATCAGTCTCTTTTAATTTACAACATGGGCTGCTGCCAGGAATGGAACCCGCCGATTCACAATCGTATCAAATATAAATTATGCTAATTATATTTAAGGTTCTTAAGAGTAACAGCTGATTGGGCAAGGAGTCACCAAGTCTAAAGAAACTTTACTGCTGAAGTTATTACACTTCGGTTGTTCAATGATTTTCATCTTTTTGCTTTCTTCCATTAAGTTTAATCATTTTCTCAATCGTGGTTTGTCTTTTATCAGGTTTACATAACTGTTATGGGATAGCGTCATAAGATAATGCCTCAGTAGAAAATCTCTGTCAATACTGAAACATCCCAAAAGACAACAAACATCATTTTTTTACACCATCATCAGAAAAGGCTACTTTGAGATTATGGGATTGATGAAAACAAAAATACAAAATAAAACCAGCCTTATCTTTTCACTGCATACTGATCAGTGAAATATCTACTAGACCTTGATTTAGAAATGTAAAAATGTATAAGTTTGAGGGGTTTATAAATGAGATTTCAACCATTAAAAAAAGGCTAAAGAGATCCTACTTTAATAGGAAATGTCTGTAATATGCCGCCCTAAGGCTGTAAAAACAGTTCGCGTATAACAGAGCCTTGCACTCATTAGTCCAGACTCATCTGACAAGCACAGCTTGCATGTGTCATAATCCTATGCAGCTGCCACTACCGACAGGAGACACCACGACAGGAGCTCGGCAGAACCACAGTAGCAAAAGTTTGAAGAAATTTTAAGGGAAAAAAGTCCTCACTGCCCTGCTGAGCTTGTATAAAGATTCCTTTGGAATGGCCACAGAGCCCATTCTTTCAGGGTTTTTCTTCCATGCCAGGCCAGAGGAAAATACTTCTGCTTGCAGTAAACTTCTTGAATCTCACGTCAATACACACACTGCCACTGCTGTCATGCTGCAGTTATAAAAGAGGTGCACTGAAACATGGCAGCTTGGCTACTGTAGTTTTTCTGTATGCAGTGAAAGACTGGACAATGCCACACTGTCCTCAGGAACATGACCAACTGTGACTGCAGTCTAGCAGAACATAAATATTATAAAACGTGTCATGCTGCAAGACTACTATTCGCTATTCATACAACCTTCTCTTACAAGTCTTTTGGGCCATTTTGTGTGCTTCTCTGGTGAAAGCCTCAGTAAGCACTGGTGCAGGTTTTTGCATGTCAGAATGATCAATTATTTGTTTTAGTTTAACATAAATACCAGCTCACTGCTATATTCACCACACCACCTTATCAGTGTGGCTTCTTGCCTAATCAGAAGCCTTTAAAAGGGTTCTTATGTTAATTCCTTTTACAATTATTGCATCTGACCTTTTAAATATGTCCAAAACACAGTCTGTAACTGCACTCATGGATATTCTGCTACAAATCCAAAACAAGGATGAACATAAACAGACCAATAATTGTTAATATTGCATATATAATATCAAACTAATTTATCTCAACTCCACTTAACTCCAAAAAGATGCCTCCACACAGCTTGTGTATGTGAATGTGTAACTGAGGCTTTTGGAGCAGAGCATGACCAGTTGAGTTATCCGCTGCACAACAGAAGTCGCCTTACAGCTGAAGTACACAGCAGCATAACGACAGAGATGATAAACTAGACTTATTGACAGTAGCCACCGTTTCAGTCTCTTCTTTGTATGCTTTGCTCGCACTGCTGCTATGTGCGTTAGCTCCATGGAAACTGAAAAGACTCTGCTCTCCCAGAGGTCATTAAGCCTGAGCATCATTCAATCACAGCAGAACAGGGAAGCCTGGTGAGCAGAACAGCACTACAGCGAATTAGAAATTTTGCATTTTGTTCTATTTTCAAAAAGGAAAGCTAAAAGAAAAGTGAAAAGCAGTGAGGCAAATATGTTTTCAGCTACGTCTCCGGTAAAAGATAAAAATATTGTTGATGTAATGTCCCTCGGGTTGCTATAAAGTCTCAAAGGATCATCACACAGGGCAGTACGGACAGCTTTATGGCCTCTTCAAACTATTCAACTTCTTTTTTTAAAGCTTTTTTGTTTTGACATGAAAGGGCCAGCAGACACAAAGAAGACGCACAGCAGTCGGATTGGAAAGGTGCAGCGTCTCACATTGTTTTAGTCACAGTAGGAACACCTTGATGTAAGGTGCTTTTTGTGAACCGACCAATCACAACACCGAATGCGCTGACAACACCTTACCCCCACATTCCCCTTTTGCACCACATTAAATGAAAGGGTTTTCCCCGTGTCCAGAGAGCAGGGTTTCCCCCAGGAAATTGATTAGTGGAAGTGGTAACTGTTAAAAAGAAGCCTTTATTCTCTACCAGCACATACAAAATGTTCTGATGATGGAATTGGCGAACTAGGAACTGCTTGTATAAATGAGGACCTTTAACATTAAAATTGCATCGTTGGTGAATATGAAATCTCAAGTTAACAACCCAGTCTTTGAATAGCAGAAGAGTTCGTCTCCAACAGTTCCTGAAGAGAACATATTCTCTATTTATTCCAACATGTGACATATTACCTTGATTAATTGCTGTAATTAACTACTGTAATCAATAATTACATAGTGAATATTCAATTTGTAGACCTGGCAGATAAATTACTGTCATGTACTAGGCTCAGTCTGATCATCATTTCTTTTGGAAAACAAATCTCGCTTCTCCAGAAGTCGGAAGTTCATTTTCCCATCTACTTACAGCTGCTACTTGTAATGTGAATATCATTTGTGTTTTCTCTGCTGGAGTGTACTGAATGCATAGGCTTTTTCACAGATTTGTAGAAGGATGGTAGGAATGTTAAAAAATATTAAATTAAAATATTATACCGATGTAGACAAATTACCCCTACTCCACCTGTTGTGCCACCCACATTAGCGACCCCAGATAGCTTAAACACACAGGCAATATGGTTGAAATTAGTTTCACAATATTAATATTTTTCCAATATCAGTATGTATGAAAACACGGGAAGGCAAAATCACATAAAATAAAACTGAATTTCAGCTCAGTGAGCAGTTGATTGTTTTGCAGGTAGTTTACAGAATAAAAAACTATAAAAAAAGAAGAAAAAAATGACTGACACCGAATGTGGGGATACTTCAAAGTACTTCAAGGCTACTGAATGTGTACCAGAATCACAAGGGCAGAAAAGGCTGATATACAGGCTGCAGTGGAGAGTGAGGAAAAGCAAGTGATGTTTCTCTGCACCACACCACTAGAAGCAGCTCTGATGGAGGCAATTTCATCTTAGCAGGGGGGGCAGCAGAAGCTATGGACTTGTCCCTGATCCGCTCTGGATTTCAGAGCATCACCCTTGACTTCTCTCATATGAAAACAACCCCCGCTTCACTACCTAGTCTATGCCTCAAATACATAAGGGATTAACAGTGCCAGTTAGAGTAACAGTTTTAAAACAGCATGCTGAATGGCAATGAATAAACATAAGGAAAAAATACTGGATTATTGAGTGTGGAGAGAGAATTCATGTTGCTTCAGTCTGGTATACAAGCAGTAACAGCTGACACATGAACGTTTGATATGATGAGAAATGGGATCAAACCATGGGAGTTTAGAAGGTGTGCATTATTTCCATGGTGCAAATGATGGAGACCTTGCTATAGTTTAACTGCACTACATCTACATGAATCCTGCTGTTCAGCCTGCACTGTACGTTTTGAACAACAGCAATATGAGCAAATTAACAAACTGAAGCGCCTTGTTAGATGAAATAAAAGCCAATAGTCCTGTTGGTTTGCCACAATAGTCAGCTGAACACTAAAAGCTGAAAGCGGGTGATTACACTGACCCCAGCCACTAAAAAGATGCAACAGCATCTATTCAGTGGATATTGATCCACCTTTCCCCCTGTCAATTACATGTGATAAACTGCTGTGACAGTTAGGGCAAATTATTTAAATGATTCTGTCCTTTTAACCCCCACAAACCCTGGACAGACAGATTCAGCTTCACGAAAAAGCGAATACAAAACAAGGGACGAATAAGTTTTTATTTTTAACTGTGATGACCTCGCCGTGCCACCTCTTTCACAAGAAAAGTGAGCAGCAACAGACTGAGCCTCCACATCAAGTAGCCATTGCAGATCAGTAGCATGTCCTAATGGGGGTGGTTTCATTAGTGAAGCAGATGAATCAAACACTTGGCCAAGTGTGCAATTATCCGTCTCTTGGTGGATGGAGGTCATTAGGACTTTATGAGCGATTGGAGGCCATAAATAAATGATTAGTAAACAGCATACTCTATACAGCAGAGACAGCAGGTGACTCTGCATGATATCCCCTCTCAACTCATCACAAGATGATGCAGACATGCAAAAGAAATTCTATTTTGAGCTGAAGATGAAGTTGTAAAATGAATGTATGTAAATGGCTAGAACAGGAACCTTTTTACTACATGTTGCATACAGATTACACCGCGAAATTAAGGGTTGATGGGTGAAATTGAGGAGGAATGAGATCCAACTTTCCAGCTTTCCTACTTCTATTCCCCCCAAAACCTGGGATGTAGGACCACCAGCGCTTTCCAAACACAACAACACAAAAGGTGGTAAATTATGTTCTTAGCAGCAGAATCCACAGAGTAGACCTTAAATGTGCCAAAGAAAACGACAGTTGTTTATAAAGTCTGGGCAATGTTGCATCGGAGGTGGTCTGTGGGGATAAAAACCTGGTGAGTGGTCTCAAAGAGCAGAGAGGGTTGCCAAATGTTTACACATTTCAGCAAGTTATTTGCATTGTCCGCTGGGAGACAATCAGCACACAATTCCCTCCCAACAGGATTACAGAGATAAGATAGAGCCTAAATGGATTTTTACACTCCTAACAGGGACTTGTTTACAAAAGTTTTAACAACTAGGAGGTACCCAGGAGGAAGTGGTAAAAAAAAAAATAGCAGCAGTTTGGCTCAACTTTTACAGGTTATTCCAAAGTAAAACAAAATTAAGACTATCTATTAAATCTGTCCCCAAACCGAATGACACAGACAGGAACTCCTTAAGTTAGGGCTGCAAACTCTGCCAACTTTGATAAAAGATAAGTTCTGGCCACAATCAGGACCTCAAAGAAATGTGTTTTGAATAAACAGATATTTTCGGAGAAGGGGACCCCACAATTAGTAATTTGAGACTCTCTCTGCGTGTGGGTCCCAGTCCAATTCTCTGGAATCAATCAAAGCTCCCAAAGGAACTCCCTGGTCCCCTTAATCTCCTGGTTTTATTACTTTCCAGACAGTCGGCCTGTTTTACCCTACCCCCATCTCTCTCTTTTGTACTGATCTCCAGCAAAGCCAAGGAGGGGCTTTTTTTCTCTCTCTCTCTCTCCTTCACTCCCTCTCTATCTCCCCTTCCACCACTGCAGAGCGCTTTTCATGCAGGAGAGGGTCTTTCATCAGGCTTCACACGCAAGAGAGCCAAACAGCTAGCTCAGGCCTGTCACTCCAAAGCCTGTCTTCTTTATACATTCATTCCTATTCCTTTTGTTTTTTTAAAAACAACAACATTTCAAAAAAAAGGTGCATGGACTTTTCCTTTCCTGACACACACACACACACAACTATTTAACATATCACGAGAATGATGGGCAAAGAAAAAACTGGGCCATGTTGCACAAGAGTCAGTTACATTCACAATTTTCCAGACCACATGCTGCTGTGTTTGATAGCATCTAACAGCTTAAATGATAAAGATATGACTGTGTCACGATGGGGTATGTGATAAGGGCTGGAGCTGTGCACTCCAATGACTGCTGGAAAGCCTTTTTTTTTTTTTGGACTCATGGCTCTCCAATTTATCTCAGGCACTCATGGCTTTGAGTGCTTATAACGGATTGTGGTGGGTTAGGCTGAAACACACAGACTCTAATCAGCACCTCTAATATCAGTGGATTTCTTCTCACTACAAAACACCCACCACCAGTTGGGAACAAACAGAGGCAGAAGTGCACACCGCAGTGCAGAGCCCCCTCACTTCAAAACAATTAACAGAAGCAAATGAATTGGGCTCTGTTTATCCATCAGCTAAACATGTATTGACGCCAGGGTAATGAGATGTCTGCTGGACTGATGATGCCAGCTTATTACCTGACAGTGACCACTAATGACTCTTTGCATAGTGTATATATTTTTTTTTCTCCAAGGTCCTGCACTCCTTTGCATTTCCACGACCACATACCGGGTTAACCCTAACCCTAACCCCCCCAGCATCAAGCACAGATAAGACTGATGATCCCAATTTGAACAAACGCGTGTGTTATTTGACCTTTCGAGCCCCGATGCGCACAACCCAAAGGCATGTTGGTGAGACACCTTATACCGCATGTGTGCGACTCATCTGAAAAAGACAAACCTATCAGCAGTTCTGCCTCAAAACTGCCCCAATGCAGACAAAAGGAGAGTAGTGGGGGGAAAGCATGTTGCTTTAATGCCTGAAACAGGGGGCCGGATCCGGGAGTCAAATAGCGTGCCTGTTATAATAAGTTGCCCACTTTTAAAGTTGTGTAAACGGTTAAAGAGTGATCCGACCTAAAGAGAGCAGATTTGGCTGCCTAGCTCCTTCTTCTCTGAGCCAACAGCTTGCATTCCGTGGGGTTTTTTTTTCTCCTTCCAACTCGTGATACAATGTAGGTAAGTTTGTTCAATCGAGGCGTAAAGAGGCAGACGTAGAGCAGAACAAGTAGCAGAGCATTAAAGCCCTTTACCTTTGTCGACATGCTTAGCCGCCGCGGTCTCGGTGTGGAGAAAGGTGAGACAGAGGAGAGAGAGGAGCGACAGAGCTCCCCGCTCGGCCATCACTTTTCACAAATAAATCTTTGCAGGCTTCAGGAACCCCCGGAGAAGCTTTTTTTTTTTATTAAAAAAAGAAAAAGAAAAAAAGGAATCCTTAAAATCCACCTCCTGTAAATGCACAAGGAGAAAAAAAACCAAAAAGTTCAAAGTCCTAAAATGTGCAGAAACATCCGGAGCCAGGTACTTTTAAAAGTGGCCGGATGAAACATGTAGCTGGAAGAAGAAAAGAAAAAAAAAAAAAGCCGCAGGTTAGAGAGACTGTTTTCTCAACTTGGTCGAGGCAGAGGTCGGAGAAAAAACACTGAAATCAATCCATTGCCACGGAGGCGCAGCGCAAGGACAAAAAGATCTGCTGCCGACTGAGCACCAACGCGCCGACCTCACTACTCCGATATCTGCCAAAGCGCGTAAAAAGACAAGAAAAGAGCCTCAGTTGGAGAAAAGATAAGATCCGACCAGAAGGAGAAATCTCCGCCGCGGCCAGCTCACTGCTCACGGACGGGACGTAAGAGAGCAGCGTGTTTGAAGGGCTGGATCTCCACTGGCTCCCCGGAAAACAGGGTGTGGAGTCACACGGAAGTTTGGATCCTGGCTGTTTGTGTGCTCAGGCAAAAACTAAAATATGGTGTGGAAACTCAGTCCAAAGACAACTGCTCGTCCTTGTACCACAGGTCTACTGCTGTGCTTAGATTATGAGACACCTTATGCAGCATTAATAACAAATATGAACCCAAACACACATACTACATATATTCCCATACGATTTCAGTCTCATTTAAACTCAGTTACAGTTTTTTTTTTTTACATTTTAACAAGTTACAGAACTTATGCTGAAAGATAAACATTGCCAAACTGAAAAAAAAAACTCCAAGGAGATTTGGCAACACCCCTCTTTTAAAGACATTTCAGATTCTCAAAAGACTTTTCTACCCAACTTGAGTGACAAATATTCAGAATTTTCAAAATAAAACATAAGATTTATCACTCCAAGCCACTGTTATTTCTTAAACCAAACAAAGATGGCAGCCAGAAGTGGCTTATCTCCTTCCTTGTATCTATTATATAATAAAATATTGAGATATAAAGATATAAGGCTATTACAACTGTCTTATACTTTTATATGTTAATATTCTAATCCAGCATTTACATTTTGAGTAATTTAGTAGTATCAGACAAGTAAACAGTTCTTTGGTTGAACTAAAGATAGATAGATAGATAGAT
>NW_023339663.1:6217048-6225872 GCF_004916995.1 Morone saxatilis
GCTGGGAAATTGCAGTGTAGCAGCAGCATTACAAACAGTCACAACAGTAACAACAACAACACCAACACAATAAGTAAGGATAATAAGTAAGGACTAAAGCAGTGGTTTCCAACCTGGAAGTGTAAGAAAACATAAAATAAACATATCAACAGCAAGTATATCTCAGCATTACGTTTATTTCTGTGAACAAAACTAAATGGAATTGTAATTTTAAAGTTTAGATTGTTATTTAAGATTTAAACCTTGAAGACCTGAACAGATATATAAAGATATATTCACAGAGCTTTCACTTTCTGATTCACAGCCTGCATTAAAAACATAGTTATAACAACCAAAGGGCTAATAGAACAATGGCGAAGTGTCAGGGAGAAGAAAACATTGCATTTGTCAAAAAAAGAAGCCTATTGTATGTAAATATAATATGTAATACAGACATAATTGTATTAAAAGTTCCTAAAAGTACCAGGAAAACTCATCTTTGATGCAATATTCACAGGAAATAATCTTCATTGTTGTCAATTATCAATGCAAACATAAAAAACAATGATGAAATGTCAAAGTTGAACTGATGTGAGAGGCGTAAATGGGGCTACAAGCCGACTACAGGCCCAGCAAAACCGGATAAAGTTAAACTGTGAAATAATATTTTTCTTTCCTACAATCAAATTTAATGAGAAAGATGAAGATGTCTTTTCCGATATTGCGGTGTGTCTGTGTATCTATGGGAATAAGAGGACAGGTTAGTGATAACAAAAAAATTCTAAAGGCTCATTGCCTTTGGTCAAACACTCCTTAATTAATGCATCTTTAATTTTTTGCATGGTTGCCTAGAAACAATGAGTTTTTCGTCTTACTCACCACCTGACCTTACTCTAATCCGTGGTTATTTCTGGAATAATAATGTCAAGATAAATTAGATGGTGCATGGCTGATTCAAAATGTTCTGTCAATATAAAAGCTGAATTAAATTATCAGAAAAAACAGTGAACTTACCCCTAAACTGTTGTATTATCACTTACTTACTGGCATCTTTGGCATTGTTTAGTACTATATATTTTATGTTGTAAATCTGGGCAATAAAAGTTTATATCAGACTATGTTTAGCAAATATAAATGTGGATAAACTGGATTTAGGTGGGTTTACTCTCCACTTCACTTAAGTTTTCATGGCCCTCAAGGGGACAGGGGATTCTGAAAAGCAGTAAAACATGATCTTAATTCATGCCACAAGAGTCCTCTATATCCAGTTATCATGAATTCAATAGTGGTGAATCTAGTGCAGCACAATTGACATTTTTACCCTTTACAGCCTAATCCTGCGTAAATAGCTCTCATACAGTGGAAGCTGCAGTGATCCATACAGCCAGGTCGTCATTGTAAATGAGAACTGGTTCTCAAGTGACTTCTCTGGTTAAAAAAATAAAAAGTTAAGATCTATAGCAAGCTGCAGTGACACACCCCTGCCCACTGCAGCTGTCCTGTATAACTAGTTTATACATAATCCAAATAATGGGTAAAAAAAATCTTTTCCTGTTTAGAATAATTTTCACAGAAATCTAAACAGACACAGGGGCCAACATCTGTAACTTCATTTCAACAGATGATGTCACATGGTGGCTCAAAAATCAGAAGATAGGATTAAGTCCTTTAAGTTTCAGATCAAGTTGCTTAAAATAATCCAGGGGGTGGTCTGTATTGTTATATGACTGGGGATGAAGGAGGAGATGAAGTAAATATCCTTGTATCTTAAGAGTAGGGAATTGAAGCCGAGGCATTAAATCAAGGTGAAAATCTGGTGACATTTGCACTGCTTTTCCCCTTTTTTCGAGAAAAGCATCTGTATTTGTTGGTATAAAAAGTGACTGCTTGTTTGTTGTTAAATGGAGCAGAATTATGAAAGCGAAAAAACAAGCGCTGTATTCTCAGTCAGCTTGTGACTAGGCTCTAGGGAAAAAGGAAAAGTGAAGGGTGGCCTGTTTGGAAACAAATGACATGACTGCTGTTTCACCCACTGAAACTCCTTCACACAGACCCATGGAACAGCTCCCCCCACTGGTTTAAGTAATCCATGACATATTAATCATGACCATATCCCCCCATGGGTATGGCAAGGCCTCTTTTTGTTTGGTATCTCTGTAGCTCTGCCCTGGACCTTTTCTCATTTTAACTGTCAAACATAACATTTTCACTTTCAATTAATGATTCTTTCTTTCCGTTTCACTGATTGCATGGTGTGCCTCAAGGCTCACCTCTTGGGCCAGCAATTTTTTTCTTTATACATTTGTCTTCTTATTTCTCAGCTCCTTTCTATTACAAATATAGCCATATCCCATGGGCAAGCTAAATTCTTTCACTGAATTGTGATCATTGTAACTTTTTAGCTGCTGTCAAGGACAAGATTTATGAGAAATTCCTTCCATTGAATTCATACAAACGTGGTATCATTTTTATTGGCCTTCCACACATCTCCAGAAAACAAGGATACACAAACAGTTCAGCAGGACTGCAGAGGAAAACACATGAATAATTCAATGTGTAATCTGTAAATACTGCCATGCTTCCTGGTGGGCAGTAGAGGGCAGACAGGGTAATTATGAGTGAGTAAATGAATAAATACACCAATAAATCAAAGTACTGTTTACTGTATGTAAGTGAGTAACATTGCTTCTAAAAGTGGTCCAAACAAGGATTTATCTTTCATGAACATTTACCAATGAAGGTTAATACATTATTGTACCTTTAAATATTCCGTCAACTTCAGAATTAAATGTAACTTTTTTGCATCTGGTCAGATTGTGCCAATTTTTATATTTTATTTGGACAAACGAATCAGTAGCCAGCAGTAATTGTTTTTCCGCACTGGCTGCCATTGATGATCATGATTTAAGAATCAATTCAAGGTCATTTTTAAAGACATAACCAGGTGATATAAATCTCACACTCTGTAACCTATATGAGTAGGTGTGAGATTATTATACAGGGTCAGGTACTAGTAACAGTAGGCTAATATAAGGTGTGTTTTACGAGTGCTTCAGATGTACATATCAAGGAGAGGAGAATAAGAGAAAACACCTAATATTGGTATTTATAATTCATAATATTGGCACTAACTAATAATGTGTTGTACTTTTGTATAAGAAGTTTGTAGGAAACTATTTTTTTGCTACAAATTTTGACAATTTGGTGTTATGCCTTAAGTTTGCACAGAAGTCACTAGACTTTTTTTGCATGGATGCATGATATTCAGATAATGGCAATGGTATGTATTTAAAACATACACTAAAGACAACATACTGTACAGTCTCACAGATTATCATGGTTTTGGCTTGAAGCTGGTTTTACATAACCGGCCATTATAATGTAATTGCCAACATTTGTTCCTCTAGAATTTACATCCCCGGTCCACTGATAAGAAACCAAAACATTAATTCCAACACTACATGAGAACCCACCACAGATTTTTACAGTATGCTCTGCTTTTTATAATGAAGCGATATATTCCACAGCAGTACTGCCTGTTAAAGTCAGTTCACATCCACAAGCCAATTATATACATGCACACAGCTGGGCTCGAACTCACTTCTAATTCTTTAACAGTATGTTTTTTTCCCACAGCCTGTTGCTCTGTGTCCTGGGAACATATTTCTTCCAGATTAAAGAACAAGGTCATACCAAATCTCAAATCTCCAACATTAAAGAGATATTCACATCATGAATCAAGTAATGGCAGCCATGCAGTCGAGGAAATGGCCATTAGATTACTGGACGGAAAGGACGGTGGATTAACTTGCACTTGAAGCAGCTGTTGAGTGTAATATTTCAAACGTTTCTAAATATTTTGAACGCTGTTAAAAGCAGCAACCATATGTACAGCATAACATATTCAGGCATCATTAAGTTGCATGGATGTGTGTGGGTTTTCAGAGGACTGAAAGGTTGTACAAGACTGGTGTTGCCATTAGTCTAGTGAGTGGAGAGGGGAAAAAAAGTACCGGCAACCAGTACAGATTAAAAAGAAAATCTCCACACACTGAATCTGTTTTATATCACTTTTATATTTAATTACTAATTATTTGCCAAATTATTGAATCATAACATCATTCTCTTAAATATAACCACCCTAATAATATTCAGTAGTATCCCCAAATCAGCTATTCTGTTTAAATGATCGGTGTGGATTACCAGTACTGGCATTGAGTTGAATGTGATCCCAGCATGATCCTGATCTTATTTAGAACCAGATTAAGAGGCACGAGGCTTAGCTCATAGAGGAGCCGGATGAATGGTCTTTAGCATGGCATTTGGTGCATCCTGAGGATTATTTACACTCTGGATGAAATATCACCTCATCCACTGAAAGCAAAAGTTCAGCTCCAATGCAAAATTTCAATTTAAATTCAGGTAACTGACTATTTATTGAATAGATAAGTTATGGTCAACGCAGCAGTGGTAGTAGCTGTGGTGACTTAATGTGTGTCCATGCATGAGTGTGGTTCCTTGTCTGTGTCTATGGCTGTGTATTTAAAACTAAATTTAAATCAGATTAGCCCCAAGGAAAAGGATGCCATTTTAATCCCGAACCAGCGGTGATATTTCCTCTAATCTGACACATTTAACTGACATGCATGGGTGTGTATTTGTGTGTGTGTGTGACTGTTATTTGCCCACGGAGACAAACAGCTGCTGTGTACCTGGCCCAAACCCAGGGCTAAGGATGGCAGCAGCGCATGGCCTCATGGAGCATTCTCACCTGCCACTGCACAGCACATAACTTACTTCAGCAGGAAGCAGCCGGTGTGCACTCAGAGACCCCCATCATACATGTGCTTGCCTGGGCACATTTTCAGAGCCTGGCACAGCTCACCTCACACATGTCAGCACTTTCTTTCCCTGTCTTCACTCTTTTTCTGGATGCTGGTAATCATTGTTCTAATTACCTCTCAGTGTGCAGCTGAAATATTGCAGCGCGCAACCCGCTGAAACCAGTGGCTTGATTGACGTCAGAAGTCATGGAGAGGACGAGGATTAAGAGGGCAGAGGAGCAGATTCATACTCATACTGACCACAGATACTGGGATCTATGACAGCATGAGCTCTTATTAGTTCAGGTCATGGTGTGGATTTTGATTAGTTAAAAATCCATTGCACTGACCCCTGTCTGCAGGGTTGCTCCTAAAGGAGCCAAATCTAATGTCAAATTTTCTTGAAAAGTATTGGACCCTGAATTACAGCCTATGAACTGAGTGGATTTGATCTTCTAAGGGTGTGGGGGTCACATACAGGTTCTTTTCTCGATCATAACCCAGATTTGAAAAGATTCAAAGATTTATTCATCAGAAAACACAAGTGGTTCTTAGCTGTCGTTTCTATAGACTGTGTACTGTGTAGTAAGTGTAAAAACATAGAGAAATAGATGTAAAATAGAAATCTACATAAATGCAAATCCACAAATGTGTTGCAGGCCAACAAGTGTCCAACCACAGGAAAATGTCATTCATGGTCAAATGTTGTCAATTTTTAGAAGTAAGTGTATGGATGTGTGGGCATTTTCCTTTTTCTGCTAATCTTAACTTAACCCTAATGATAACTGATAGATGCCACTGGGCATGTGTACATAATGAATCAAAGGTGCATACCTTTTCATCAGATGTAATGCAGAAAGAAATTTGTCATTTAAAATGTGTTTGCCATATGGGATACAGACAAGCAAGAGAAAGGTATATAAACACTGAACCTAAGCAGAAGCAGAAACAGTGCAGCAAATGTGGGACATATTAAAGAAGTGAAGTGCAGCTATGTTAGAGGTCTGGCAATCATCACTTTTGATGTATGAGTTTTCAAAGCAACACAAGCTTGAAACAGGCCAAATTCTCTGTTGGCCAAACTGCAGGTGCATCTCGGAAAATTATTTCACAAGTCAAGTGGAACAGTCAGCCTTGACAAGGGTCTATTTTACCAAAACACTTAGACCATAAATTCCATGTATGCTATGGAGATAAGGGGAGCACTAAAGAAAATCTTGACAGCATATGTCAAACAGAGTCAAACAGCATCACCAAAGAGGAACAGAATCATGAGCTTAAAATAACCAATGGGGATGTGAAATATACTAAATGGCATCAAAGCAAATATGACCCCCCTGGTGCAATGTTGATTTATAGTTACATCAAAGTTAAAGTCCTTACACTTCTATCTACTCCCTGTTCGTCTTTTGGGACCATAATAGCAATATTTATGCAGTATGTAGGAGAATACTCTCATATTGTATAGGTACAGTTGATGCAGCTTTGAAGCATCTAATACAAGCCTACATTAATGTATGGGATGTAGGCTTCTTTACAGGAACTTGAATAAACCCATCAAATAAATGTTTAATCTCAAATGGAATTATGCAGATGTGAATTAATGTATCTGTAAAATGAGATAAGTGGCATCTAGTGGTGAGATTGCAACCATCTGAAACCCCTTGACTCAACCAAGCTTGAAGGAGAAACTATGGTGGTTGC
Organism: Morone saxatilis; assembly: GCF_004916995.1. Classification (NCBI taxonomy): domain Eukaryota; kingdom Metazoa; phylum Chordata; class Actinopteri; family Moronidae; genus Morone; species Morone saxatilis. The sequence continues at coordinate 6,223,555 of NW_023339663.1, forward strand.
GAAACTTGCGGAAGGCCCCACCATCAGCCAGTGTTTGGTTTGTCTGTTCTGAGCTACTATAGACACATAGCTGTCTCTGTGGATAGATTACCACCGGTGAAAACATACGTATGACTATTATATTCCATGTGTGCCAAATTCTGAAGATTCTCCTAAACGTTACACACTGTTGGTTGTTAGTTGGTGTAGTGTTTTAATTGTAAAGCAGAAAGAAAGAAAGAAAGAAAGAAAGAAAGAAAGAAAGAAAGAAAGTGTGTGTTTTCTGGGCTTTTTATCTCTTCAGGAAAGACACATCACTCTTCTTTTTAAAGGTTATTCAGTGACAGGAGCGTACAGGTGTGCCTAAAATGTCAGTGGTTTCTAATGAAAGGAATAGAAATTCAAATCAAAGCCATTAAGTCTTACATCTCTTGGTTGGCTGAATCTATTCACCCTGCTGCAGTTTACAGGCACAATTCTGTGCTCGTGCTTATTTCACAGGCAGGCCTGAGTGAGTTTATCTCTGGTTCATTTGCTGTATATGGACAGTTCCTGTACTCCAAAGCCATACATGTACATTCAAGTGCAATACTTGAAAGAGAAAAGGCGTTCACAGGGTGGTATTTGGTTAAAGAAAAGTGTAATTTGTCAAAACTGGCATTTCAAACAAATTTGACAGTGGAAGATAATGCAATCTCAAGAGTGCACTGCCCATTTTCCCCTCACATGTTAGACTCCATCTTGTGAAGGCAGAGGGCTTCATCCCAGCAGGAGTCTGCTGCTTGGAGACGCTAGGCTACCAAACCGAGCAGCGTAAACATCGGCTTCAAAACGAATACTCGATGCTGTGTGGATTTTGCCATGGTGCCCTGCTTTGAGTTATAGCCATTGAAATATGTTTAAAGCCAACTGCGGAGGCACTTGAATTTGTTTTTTTTTCTGTATTATGAGTAAATATTTTTTTTGTGGGAACCGTGTTGATACATTTTAATTCAAAATATGCTGCAGTCATTGTGACAGCAAGGAGTGAAGTGTATAAAAATTAGAGACCACTAAAAATGATGAGATGTACAACCCTCCACCATTCACAGCATTGTACAGAACCCAATCAATTTTGCAAGCCCATGTTGACACCCTCTTGTCCTCTCTCCAGATGGGGTTGGTTTGTTTTATACTGCTGCCCTGAATGGATGGCTTTCTATCGCTCGTAATGAGCACCATTGAGATGAGGTGAAGTCACTTAAGGGGCTGTCTGGGCAACACATGCAGCCTTCCCAAGATGTACGACCGCAAGCTGCCTTCCTCCTGGCTCACCTCCCACCTCTCCCCTCCAGCCCCAGCTCTTGTGGTTAAGGGGCTTCTTCCTGCCAGAGGAGGTCGACTGTTGTTGTTGGAATTGCCATGGCCACTTACAGGGGCTCTCTCAATCAACAGGGACTGCAACTCTTTAAATGGGGCTTGGGATCAGCAGAAAATACAAAACAAGAAGCAGCACCTAATCTTGCATGCTCCACGCTCTCTCAGTCCAGAAAAATGCATTCAATTTGACCTGACAAATAGGGTAGAGGTTTCCTTAAGTGTTTCATTTTGATAGTAGGTGGCCAATTTTACTAGCATATTTTCTGTGCTTATCCACCCATTTTCAGCCTAAGCAGGAACTTGTGGCCTCATGGGTGTAGTGTAATGTTTTATCCATGATGGATGATCATACGCCTTCACCAGGGAGGTGGCCGGTGGGCTAGGCACAACGTAATGAGCCTATGCTATGGCAGCACTGCCCAGACTGACAATGAAATGGAGAGTGCCATATTGCAATAATGGGAGCAGGGGAGAGGGAGAGGGAAAATAAGGGAGGGAGGGAGGAGAAATATACAGCACTCCAACAGGGAAGCAAAATACCGCAATCTGTTCTGGCAGAACAGATTGAAACGATTACAGTGAGAGGAATATTCAGTTTTAGGATTTTTTCCCCCCATCCACTCCACCTCATCTGTCATGAAGTGCATGAATGCTCTGACCAGAGTGAGAGAGAGTGGGGACACAACAGTCACTGCCAAAACATGCCTGTTTGTAGCCTTCTTGGATCCTTCTTGGTTTTATATGTGGTTACATGTGTGAAGAAAGCAATGACTGGTGATGAGTAAACCATTGATGGAAAGCTTTTAGAGATTACTTGTGCACGAGTCTAACATTGTTGTTTGTTACTGAGTTTTCAGAAAAGTCATCAGAAAAATAATTAGATGAAGGTAAGATGTGATCACCTGTTGTCACATGACCTAAGACCAAATTTAACCTAAGCTGAGCAGCTCCATCCACAAAATATTATGACTTTATTCTCG
>NW_023339663.1:6225972-6228773 GCF_004916995.1 Morone saxatilis
TTTATTCTCATAGACCTAATATTACGACTTTATTCTCGTAATATTACAACTTTATTCTCTTAGTATGGCCCTAATACTCCGTCGTAGTTTACTGTTATTGATATGCTTATCTTTGTTTTTGTACCCTATGAAACATGCTATCATGAATTATTGTAAAAGGAAGGGATGTTTATGGTTTTTTTTGTGTTTTGGAGCTATAAAAAAAGGAAAATAAAGAATAAAAAACCAGATTAAAGGTCCAGTGTGTAGGATTTAGTGACATTTAGCAGTGTAGGTGCTGATTACAGCCAACTTTCCTTACCCTCCCATTCCAGGTGTGTAGGAGAAACTAGGGTGGGCATGAAACTCACAACAACACAAAAGGCCATTTCTAAAGCCAGTGTTTGGTTTGTCCATTCTTGGCTACTGTAGAAACAAGAGGACCCACTTCCTCTGTAGATAGAAACGTCTCATTCTAAGGTAATGAAAATACAACAAGTCTTATTTTCAATAGATCATCCTAAATGTTACACACAGGACCTTTAAAGGCGGAAATATTTTCATTAAACCATAATTCAACCATTCGTTCCTACATTCAGTCTGCTCTCTCCTGTGATAATCACATAAAGGCTGAAAATGTCAAAGAAAATAATTATCAAAAGACATGTTGTGGTATGAATAATGGGCGTGGCTGCAATAATATCTGCTGACCTTTGAGTGAAGGCAACACAAGTGTAGGTCCCCGCACTGGATTCTGAGAGGCATTCTGGGAAACATAGTTAAAGCAGAAGCAGAAGAGGTGGTTTGAGGTTAGGTGGGTAAACTAAAAAAAGAAACTCCCAAACTTCACTAGACCTGAAAAACCAATGATGATATGATGCACCCATTTCTTATGACATGCTTTCTTCCCGAAATGCATAAAAGTGAAAATATTTTCAACGGTTCCAGTGCTTATCAATGTGACACTTGGGCAAGACAGCCCCAGGCGCACCCAGCCGTTTTGCTCTGCCATGGTATTTCTGAAGCAGATACATCTGCAGCGAGGCATCTCTGTGTGATCCCCACCTAAGGGTGTCTAAGGGCATATTTTTCTTAAAGTTAAGACGATCCTTCCCATCATTCAGTCATATATTCCATTTATACACCAAGACTAATGTTACACCTTATTATCCTCTCTTTTCTGCCATTATAGAAGAATTTAAATATATATTTTAATTCACTATGAGGCAATATGTGGCCAAAATGACCCTGTCAGTATACCTTTGGCACATTTAGCAGTCATAAAAATGTAACAATTAAATTATTGCGGAAGAGTCTGCAACACAATCTGTCCATGTGACAGCAGCGTGCCAGAGCAGCTAAACATCTGTATGATCAGAGAACTTCACTGTGAACCAAACATGCCACGGCAACATGTCAGGCAGAAAAATGACGCATTAACTCCCCATGGCCCATTACAATGCATTACACTAGCGTGCCTGCCTCCTCTCCAATAGTTATTTATTCCTGCCCTGTAATTAGGCCTGCATGCAAAAAAAGTCGATTTGTTTACCCCGATGTTTCTTTCTCATTATGTCTGCAATACATTCCCCAGAGAATTACTCTGCATGTAGCCTACAGAGCACAGGGGTAGGCAGGGTTGTTTTCAGCAATGATGGATAGTTCTTCCTTTGTTATCCTAAGGAAACAATGTTCGTTTTTTTCCATTTAGACAGCACTCATGGAACTAAGGCATGGTCATTTGCATGTACTACCTGTATTACCTGTATCTGAACAGTAGACAATATTTAGGGTTACATCACGGATGTAATTATTACATTTTAGACTTGCAAATTACAGTCAAATTTCTCACAATTAAAGCCTTGACTTGGTCTGTATTCTGCTTTATTTCATGGCTGTTTTTGGAGACCTACATTACTAACAGCATGTCTGTCATATCAAAAGTGAAAATGTTTTCATACACCATATTTGCATGTGATGGAACAGATATGAAATATACGAGGGGTGCCCAAACTTTTTCCTCTAGGGCCAAAACTGAAACGGGCCAAGGGTTAGGGTTAGGGTTAACACCTTTTCTATTTTATTGTTAAGATGCAAAATGGTACTAGGATCCATTAATTGACTGACTGTCACTCTGACTGCTATGCTCAGGTTATGACAGATATTTATGTTTTTACATTTCTGCAAGAAACATTAGGCAAGTCGAATTTGGACCTTGTGGTGGGCCAACTTTGGCCCCGTGGGCCCCACTTTGGGCATCTCTGAAATATACTGTATTTGAAATTAGTAGCAGAAGTAGTAGCAACAGAAACATATAAAACAGAATAGCATGTACTGTTGTTTTAAAGGGCACAGCTATTCACAGACTTGTAAGATTGGTCATGATGTTTAGTGAGGTCATCATTTACCAACACTAAGAGTCTGCAGCCACACTAGCAGATCTGTGAGGCTGTATTAAGCCACACTGGTGCTTTGAGCCAAATTCTCAAGTCAGGATGCTAACACGCTCATGATGACCATGCTAACATGCTGACGTTTAGCAGGTACAATGTTTACCACTGTCACCATCTTAGTGTAGCGTGCTAACAAACTAACATTTGCTAATTAGCACCAAACACAAAGCAGAGGCTGATGGAAAGGCCTTTAGTTTTAGCAGGAATTTGGTCATAAACAATAATTTTTACTTGACGATGGTGCTTGATGAAAAGTTAGATATTACCAACGTTATTACTCATATATACAGTATGCATTACATTAATGCACTCCTGTCTTCTGCACTGTTTTCTTTTCCTATCTTTCGTATCTTTATTTATTTATATTTT
>NW_023339663.1:6228873-6241334 GCF_004916995.1 Morone saxatilis
CTCGTAGGTGTAAAAACCTACTTGCCAATAAACCTAATTCTAAACCTAATTCTGATTCTGATTCTGATTCTGAATTTCATGGCAATCCATTCAATAGTTGTTGAGACATTTTAAAATGTCAACCTCGTGCACCAGAGGAAAGTCTGCAGGATTCATCCTCTGGGGACGACGAATGCCTATACACAAAATCAGGGCAATCCATCCAATAGTTGATGAGATATTTCCGTCTGGGAAAAGTGGTGGGCCCACAAGCAGGCTGACATTGCCATTCATAGAGTCATGGCTCAAGGCAGATTCAGATTAACTAAGTAAGTCAATGCTTCACATCTGAACTCCAACTTGGTTGCTTTAGTCATTAAATGGCTGGAACAAACAGCTTCTCCTCATTTTACTCGGAGGTATTAGTGTTGTCATTCTAGGATTACAGAGGATTTCGCCTTCAAATTCATCAAACACAGAACATAATTGTTCACCTTGGGTTATGTTTGTCTGTTAAAAAAAACAGGTGTCCTAAATTTGGGAATAATAGACCTAAATAACAGTTACAGTTAACAATTATTCTAAGTGTACTTCTGTAGATTATGATGGGGGATGATGAGGATATAGGGGTCAAATCATATGTAGACAGAGAAATCAGTAAGGATAATAGATGAGTCACTGTGTTAAGCTTTCTCCTGCCATGCAAAAAGAAGATAGAAGATGGCACATAAATCTCAATATCCTGTATGTTATCTTAAAAGCAAAATAAATACCCTTTTTTTTTACTCTTTGACAGTTTTGACTAATGTATGACATTTAAAAGAAAAATATCACAAAAAGAACTCAAACTATCTACTGTCAACCCACAGAACCCAAGAAACAAAAAAAATGAACATCCACTTTTCATTTTTCTTGTATTTTCTCAGCTGAAGGACTCTAGTTTTCTTTCACTGTCATATTCAATAACAATAAAAAAGAAAGTGATACGCAGATCACAAAGTGTCTGGCATGAGGAGGCCTTGCTTGAAATCACACATCTCTGTGCGATGTTGCTCGCAGCTTGTCTCAGCAGGCTCCTTGTTAACAGGATAGCGCCTCCAAATCTGCTCCTGTAACACCTCCCAGCACGGGTCATTACTGCGGAACTCACTGCTGATGCCCAATCAGATCATAACACAAAAGAATTTCCTCCAATCAACCAGCAATGCACCGAGGGAGAGATATTATATGCAGGCAATAAACGGGCATAATAACAATACCCTTAAATAACATGCAGGACTGAGAGGGAAATAGGAGGTGGTGGTGTGGCATTAAGGCAGGCATCATTATCACATGGACTGCAGATGAATAGATTTGGTGTGATACTATGAACACACCCGAATCCATGTGTGACTGTGCAATTACAGCATATTTACTGCACCAGCTGCTGTATAAATCGAGGCGTTTGTGCAGTGTGGTGTGACAAACGCTCCCAGGAGATTGAGCGGTTGCTGGCTTTGAAGGTGAAATGTAGTAGAAATATATTCACACTTGAAGTTGTGTTAAGAGAATATTAAGTCATTGGTACAATTGGACTGCACAGGAATATTAAATGGGATCACATCAGCCTCATAAATTTAGTAGGATAAATGAATCCCCAAAACAGGTTGTGTATAGGGCCAGTGGATGTATGGACGTACAACATTATTAATTCAGAATTCAGTAAAATGCTGTTGAGGTGCTCGAGAGGCAGAGGTTGGTAAGTGGAGAAGACCAAACTGAGCAGTGGGCAGCTTAATGAGCGAGGGAATAAAGGATCAGACAAGAAAATGAGGTTGGTCGACTTTACCTGGATTAATGAAGATTAAATGAGGGGAAAAAAATGTGTCTCTATTGGTTTGTTTGTCACTTAATAAGGAACAGAACCAAATGAGGAGATTTCTCCAGAGAGGAGATTGTACTTGTAGTCATAAATGACACCTGTAACACTGAACAGTGTGGCTGTGGGTTTGTGGCAGTAAAAAGCTACCACAGTGGTACATTTTGGAGGAGTTTGGAGGTACTAGTCCTATTTAATGCAGTGTTATACTTCTACAGTAACATATTGCCCTATAGAATATAATGAATTGTTAAAGATTTAACTACACAGCAGCATATAAAGTAGTTGAAATTAATTCCATCTTGACCAATTACAACATTAAATGCTGATTATATACATTAAGAAGTCTGTTTGGGTTTCCTACAGGTGCTTTGCGTTCCTCCCACAGTCCAAAAACATGCAGGTTAGGCTCATTGGAGGCTTTAATGTAAATTGCCTGTAGGTGTAAACGTGAGTGTGAATGGTTGTCTATATGTGGCAGCCCTGTAATACCGGTTACAAGGGCTGCTCCTTGCTCAGTGTGTTGGAAGAGGCTCTAGCCTAACGAAACTCTGGGTGGGTACAGATAATGGATTAACACATCAGTAATAATAATCCAGTAAATTTGAGTTTAAAAATTAATTCTTGAAAATGGAAACAGCAGCTGACAAAATAATCTCACCACAAGGTCCATTTAGTCACTCGATGATTGATGTTAAATTAGTATTTTTCTGAACACTGAGTAATGAAATTAACAGCCAAATAGATCTCGGAGAGATTATTTTGTCAAGGAAATCCGGCATTTGTATGATAATTACTTTTTGCAAACTTTTTACTTCTACTGGTGTATTTTTCTTATAATTATAATGTGTTACAAGAAGTTTTTAACTGGTTATGAAGCCTCAAATTTTCTACCTTAAAATAACAGCTTCACTCAGCTACACTGAGTTGTAATAGGGTGAATGGCGCCTCTGTCATTCCCACAGTGTGCCCCGTACTGTTCTTGCACTGTGTAACTTTTGGTTTTAGGTCCCTACAAGCGTGTAGCACTTTACGGCAGTAGTCACACACCACCAACTATGATTTGGTGAAGAGGCCTAAGAGGACGAAAGAGGAAGAAGTAGGAGAGCAAAGCCAGTAAATGAGATGAGAAATTTGGGACAGGGTTTTAGTCATTGGCGAGAGGTTTGTGAAATGGCTGCAGACAGATGGCGAGCTGGCGTTCTTGCTGTTGGACTTTAAGTAATATTAGCTGAGTTGCACTTGCTTGATGTTTAGCTTGATGTTAGTTTTTGATCAAAAGTAATGTAATCATAATAAATGCACGTATTTAGATATAGCAAGAAGATATTGCAATTGTGGGCGCCAAAGTGCACACATACCAAATGCTTTAATTCTGATGCCTCTATTTGATCTACATAAACCATCAGCGAGAAGATTGGCTGTTTCAAATGACTGTCTGCCACCAGGTCGGATCTGGTCGGACTCCCGTTGAAATTAATTAAACGAAGCGGTGGAAACGCTACTTCTTTCGTCCACAGGGGCCTCCAGAATCAACACAAAATTAAAGTTCACTGTTGCAGTAAAAGATTTGAATACTTTCACCATTGAGCTACTCTTTGTTCTTTTTCCACAATGACAAGAGTTGGAAGTAATTATCTGCCTGCGATGACAGGAAATCAACCCGGACTCTGAACTCACAGAATGCCTTATAGAAACTCTCTCTTGACACTGTCACTACACTGGGGAGTTTATTCCAGTAGCCTCTCTTTCACTGCTGACATTTTGTGTGACACTTGCGGCGCTACTGCCAATTAAGCCATTCATAACCCCTAGACAGTGTGCTTGGCTCATAAAGCTGGATGCTGTAGTCACTTGTTGGAGAAAGCATTTCTCTGATGTACTGAGGTCTTTTAGGAACATCACTATTCCTTCTGTTCCGTATTAGTGTGAACAGAACAAAAGATCCTTCTTTTCACTGCAAAATGCACTCCACCAGCTTAAGGAGAGCTGTTATCAAAAGCATATGTATTTTTAAGATCAGTTTTGCTAATTCATGATCTGGAAATGTTTAATTATTGAAGTGACTTTCAGTGAGAGTCATAAACACAAGTCACCATGAGAGAGAAGATAGCAGTTCAGTGCAGACATTTATGTGAAGCACAAAGAGAATATTTCAGCACCCCAGTCTGATCTTTTAAAATGTCGGGGACTACTGTTCCAAAAAGTATGATGGAGTTGAATCTGTCAATGGCGTAAAAGTACTGGCAACCACTACCATATGGCATGATTAAAGTTTGGATGGACTGAGGAAAAGTGACAATTTAGTTGTATTTAAAGTTATATTTTAGCCATTCTTTTTTAAAATACAGTATATAAGATTATAAAGAGAATATAAAGCATGTAGCCAAGACTTCAAAATCATGTTAATACAATATTATAATATGATTGACATTCCTTAAACTTAATTTTGCAGTCAAAGTAGCAGAGTGACCCCAAAAACCTGAATGAAATGAATGTCACGTCTTTCCTATGTAAAGATATGTTTTCTGCATTTGTCAGCTCAAAAGGAGGTCTGGCAATCAGCATTTGGCTATGTGAGATTTCAAAGCAACACGAGGAGAGCTAACAGAGCTCCAGTTGTCTGTGCCAAAATTGCTGGTGTACCACTTAAAAACTGCAAAAATATTTAATATGCCAGGGGGAAACTGGAAAATCATTACCATTTGTGTCAAATACACAGAATTGACAAAAGGGAACAGCATTGCAATTTGTGTAATATAATAATAATATACATGTTTGATTTGAACGTGTTCATCAATGACAGGGTGAAAGTAAATATTAGTCACTTCCTTACTGGATAGAAACCAAGGTCAGGACTGCAAAGCTTCCATTTCATTATCTGCTATTTTACAATAAATTTCAATTTTACCACATTGCAAATTCTGTCATGGGAGCCAATTAAAAAAAGCTAATCTTCACCAACATTTTCCATGTAAACAACCCTTTCCATCAGGCGAGGTGTCATCAGTATCATACTTTTGAGATTACTTAATTTTTTTATTAGTTACTATCTCCATCTGTCTGGTAGAATGTGGTGAAACTTAATATGGTGCATGGATTATAGTTAGAGACAAATTGAACCTGTCTTGTTGTACTTCACTTCAGTAAATAAAGTAAATGGGTTCATGTTACCTGGTTAATTGAAGACATTTAACTGCACACCTGCAGTGTGAATGCAGCCATTTGAATGTATGAAAAGTTATAGATTGCATCTTTAAACAGCACAATTAGACTTTAGAACATTGTCATAGAAGGAGATTTGACATGTCAGAATAGGAAAAGGTATAAATAATAAATAAAGAATAATTTTCTGGGTCGTGGTATTGATCATGCTGGCTCACTTGGGACACCTGTTTCAATCTTTATTTCTGATGCATTAATGCTAATAATGTTATTAGTATCAGTATTTTCCTACATCTATAAGATGTTGCTAATAAAGACTCACCTGTCACAGTACAGTGAGTGGCTGGTATGAATCTGGGTGACATATGGAGGCCACTGGAGGTGCACTTCAGGTTCCCATTGAACAGGTGGAGAAGCTGAGAAGAGTGGACAACCACAATGATCGGAGGAGCCCCAGTTGGCATATTCCCATCCCTCGGTCCCGCAACCAGACGATGTGCCAGGGAGATGGTATGTAGCATGCCAAGGCACAGAGCCACGTCTCTGACAGCTATGCCAGGTGGGATGGGGAGGGGGCTGGGGAGGGGGCCGGGGAGAGGGCCTGGGCCCTCAGAGAGGCAGCGGTGTGTGTCTGTTCTATTACAGGACACAATTGTATAAGAAACAATCACACAACAGACGCACAGGCAACTCGAACACACAAACCAGCAGTGATCACTGGAACGAAGCCCTCCGTGAAAATGGTGCTCACAGTACAGACAGCTGGTTCCCATGAAACACACACACACACACTATGTGAAAACAGGCATCTAGAGATTTTATTCAAAGGGAAAGAGACTGTAGAGTGATCATCTCATCATGCAGAATACAAAACTATTATTCCTCTGGTCAGTTTTGTGTTAAATAAGCCCTCAGTCATCATAATTAATGATCTTTAAACTTAAAGACGCAGCATGGTGAAGCACTTTGCAGCTCAAAATATTACATGACAGAGACAAGCATCCTGCTATGACTCTCATTCATCAATCAGTCAGCATTACTGAAGGCTCAGCACCCATCAGCATGCTTCAGGACGATGAATTATTATGAGCATTGAGAGGAAAAAGAAAGGTCAAACTCAGAGCAAAATTAAGTCGCAGAAGCCTCGCCCTGTTCAAACATCTCAGCGGCCATCAATCAAGAGCCCGAGCCATTCAGTGATCACAAATCTGTCAACCTCAATCATTTTTTAAGTATGACTGCAAATTGGTTTATTTAAGAGGGATTTATACCCACTGATGCAATAATATGCTAATTAAGGGTTCTGTCAAAAGTCCAGTGCATGCTAGTGGTATGGTGCCCCCTGTTGACATCTCATCTTTGCACCAATTGTTGCCATAGTAATTTATTTCATTGAAAATATTTGAGCCTGCCCTATTATGCTGGCACAGACAATTCACAACAAAATTCAAAACACAATTTCCTACTAGACTAAAATTCTATGCTGTATGTCTTGAATATAATGATTGCAATGAGAATAGAAAATTAAAAAACATTAAAAAGTTGAAAGTGCTTTACAGTAAAAGAAGGAATATGAATATGCTGTAAAACCAAAACCAGGGCAGCAAGATGTTTTTGTCATGGCTATATAACGTTAAGTGAATATTGGCCATTGGGTAGGACCAAGTCCATGAACAAACTGTTGAGAACTGTTCTTTATACAGTAAAGCATCTTCAGCCTGGAATATGCTCCCCACTTACCTCAGACAGATCAAAAGTAGATTTTCTTTCAAAAAGTCACAAAAAAAGTTGATGAATCTAAAATAAAAGTTTTTTACTGCTGTTTTAGAACCTTTTTTGTGTTCTTATTTATTATTTTGGGTTCTGATGTTTGTTTCCATTATAGGGTACTACTGTTTATTGTTTATTTCTGACCTTTATATTTGGCTTATTTAGCATTTTCTTGTTTTATTAATAGTGGGATTTAAAATTATTTGTTTTTTATTGTTATTGTTTCGTGTGGACCCCAGGAAGACTACTTTGTGGAAGCTAATAGGGATCCAGTTTGAGAATAAATAATTTATGTTATGTGATCACTTAAAACATGTCAAAAACCTAGCAGTAGGGTGACATTCTCTAGACAGACCTAATCTTGGTTAAATGTCTCAGTTGAATGAAACAAGCAGCACCTGACATCTCTGAATCAAAAGAATATGTCGAGATTATGAGTTTGTTTGACATTTTAAGTAAGGCACCAAGATTAGATGACTAATGAAACGACCAAATATAATAATGAGGAAATTAAAATAAATAAACAGCAATACAAACATCACTTTTTTTATATAGAATACAGTAATACACTATTATTGTGATTTAGCCACAACAATGGGAGTGGGAATTTTCCACCAAACAAGACAACATTGGTTTATTGGCATTTACTCTGTTTACTGTTTACCACTGACTGTTTTCTTCCACTGTGGCCAGATTACGTTGTGGAGAAGCAATTAACACATGGATTACTACAAAAGCTTTTGATATGCATGCTCTTCAAGAACAAAAAAAAAAAAAAGCCTTTTGGATGTTTGTGTGCTGTCTTCACTAGCATGAAATATGTGGTGTGACGCTGACATGGGTGGAGGGAAGTTTACATGCACATATTTCAAAGTTGTTCACTTTGGTGGATTATAAGGGTTACATTTAAAAATAGAAGCACAGAGATGCTTCTTTAATCTATGTATGAACATCATACTGGCCATCAGCACTAATCCCGCTGCAATAATACATGTGCTTCAAGCTAAGACCCAGAAGCTTGAAGTTGTGGCGTCATCCAACAGCAGAGAGATGCTGAGAGTACAAAGAGAGATAAAATGAGAGCGAGTCGGAGCTGAGGCAGTGGAGCTGTTCATCTTACAGACAGAAGTGGAAGGGGAAATGTACTCCTCTTCACTAAAGACAGCCATGATGATCAATGGGTCTCTGTAAGACCAGTTAAATATCTTGTCATTGTGTGAACAGAGGGTGTCCAGCTAGTATGCCAGTTTCATATGATAGTAGCCTGCAGATGAGTTAATGATTATGGGCCAGGGTTTATGAATGATATGGAATTACAGTGACATGAATATTACAGCTCAGATTGTGAAGTTGTACAGTCAGTATTTTAGAGTTCTTTGAAGTGTTTTAGTAACAGGATAAAATTCTATACTCTCTTTATTCCGTCTTTGTTTTATTGCACTTATATCTGCTCAAGGTCACATCCTGTAGAGATATTAGCATCCTGTGTCCCAGTTTCACACAACATACATACTGTACTAGAATGCAAATTGCCATAGCATACAGTTTTTGCAGTTGTACAAGAAAATAATGTTCTTTAATGTTTTAAGAGAAAATAATACAATATGTGCACTGACAGAATGGGAATGCAGCTGTCAATGTAATCTCATGAGGAGAATCCAACGTGTTTTAATGTCCTTTGTCTTTGCATTGCATTGCAGAACAATAGTGTCCATCAACAGCACACTCAAAGTTCAAATCTCCAATCATTTTGTACAGTTTATTTTTGTATTATGTACTATGAATGCATGATACTTTAATGACTAAAATCTGCTTAGACCTAATAAAAATGAATTACGGTATGATACAGCTCCAGCATACTATACTACTTTTACTGTATAATCTTATTAATATATTAGCTGGAGGGCAGGAGGGGGCCTTTCTGTACACTCATGACTCCATCACAGGCAAAACATTTCAATTTCATTTATACCACATTTATGTCCCGTGGGGATGGGAGGAAGTGATGGCAAGGATGGCAAAGTTGGTTGTGACTGCAGAGTTACTCATGTGAGGGTTAAAAATGCTCCATTAAATTTGTGTTTCATTAGCCAAATGGAAATTATGCGAGGCTTAAATGTTCAGTTGCTTTTCCATGCAACTCTATATCATTTTCAGAAAAATCCTAGTCATGGTTTCCTAGTCATGATTAACTTCGATGCTGACATGAATATTTTGCATATTGCTGATCGAGTATAATAGTCTATCTGAACACAGTTGCCTCCAGATCCGTCACACTTCTCTCCTTGGCTGTCTCCATTTATCCTCAGCCATCATCTCTGCTTCCATCTGTCTCACTTCTCTTCCTAGACTGACCTCATGTTTCACTTTTACCATCATCTGGTTTCTCTTGTCTCAAGACTGCCGTTTACATGTGGTTTTCTTCACCAAATTCTTTCCTCTGAGCTCTACTGTCCACAGTCCCCTGTCATTCTACTTTAAGTGGTCTTTGAATCCCTCTCTGACTCTACCTATCTCTTTATTCTGTCTCTCCTCTCGATGTTTTGCACAAGGTTCTGCCTCCTCCTTCAGGTCTCCTACCTCTCATTATCATCTACACCACTATCATCAACATCATCATCATCTGGTTCCCGAGAGTCCCTTCCCACCTGCTGCATCCTGGAAGCTCCTTGTATCCTCATATGTGCACAGCTCTCCACTCATGGGCCGACAGCTCCAAAGAGCTGTAGAGTTGGGTTATTATATTTTGTAGGTTTTACAATACGAGGTACTCCTTTCACATTGCAAGTAGATATATATTCCATTGTCAGTAAAAATATAAATTCACATTTAAAATTTTTAAAAATCTTGTTTTTTCTTAATTATTCAGAACAGCCATTTTGGAAGATGTAAAACACCTTGTCTTTTTTATTCTACATAGCTTAACATAGCTCAAACTAACACAAAGTCACAGTAACTCAGAGTGAATAAAACAAGAAAGCTTGTGACTGAGTGCTATGCCCAGAGGCAAGAGATCCTCTACCATGTGAGAGGTGAATAATACATATACACTAACTGCTCCAGACCTTATACTGTTGACTTTTCTCCATTTAACTCAAAATGCTTTAAGATGTGACATTGACTGACAATGAATATCACAAAACCCCACTTCTCTGAATGAAAACAGCATGTTTGACTCAAGATAACCACATCATTTGTGAGCACCAAATAGAAAAAACTGTGGGACTCCAAACAAAAAGCATATGGAAACATTCAGTGGATGTTTGCGTGATATAACACATGAGCAGCAACATGTCAGCTTGTTTTCAATGACTAGGTACCCATGGACCCAGTGTCTGATTGCCTTGCAGGTGAAATCACTTCTCATGTGGTATAGAAGGCCATCTGGCTCAAGATACACCACAGTTTGGATGAAATAAGCCAGAGCGCGTTTTCGTGACCTTGTGCAGTGAACAAAAAAAAATACAGTAAATTTATGACATCAACAGCAGTATTTTTTTCCTTCTACTTGTTCTTAAGGTAAAAGCTTATAGGATGTCATACGAAATGATTGGACGTTTTAGAATTGAAACTGCGACTGGCCAAACGCTTGACCAAGCAAGAACCCGTCTCTCAACTTCTCATCGACCATCTGGACGTAACTCAAGACGAGGCAGAGAGCCAAATTTAAACAATCCCTCCTCTGGGCTGTTGGGCTGACTGATGAGGTGCTACGCAGCAGCCCTGACCCTGCTCAGCTCTCTGCTTTTTCCAATAACAACATACACTCATAGTGGCATGTCCGTGCTGCCAAAGAGCATTGCCCCTGATATAACTGTCTCCATTACACAATGTGTCACTATGGTTGTATGTGAGTGCACGCATACAGGGAGGGTGTTATGGCGCATTCCACAGTGAGGCCCATTGTATAGAAGCCACAGGGCCCATAATAAAACCCAGCGGTTGTAAAACATGACATTTGACAGTAGCAGAGTAACCTGAGTGATTTGACTCCGGATCTCACGAATGACATAGCTGGAAGTAATGGCTGCGCACTAATGAATGCTGGTGTTTATTTTAGCTGTTTAAAGTGGTAAAAAAACACTTAACCACTGTCCTGCATGGTTACTTTATATCTTGGACAATTAGTCATAGCAGTGAGCAATTTTCATTGTGTTGCTCAAAATGCAAAAGCAACATACTGTGGGGCTGGGAAGGCTGTTATATTTCAAGAGTCACCACAGCATCAATGGGGAATTTGTTAGAAGGACTTCCTTTTCCAAGACTACACTGTTGACTTCTCCCTGCACCTCTGTTTGCCATGACCTTGGAGACAGCTCACCTAAATCTGGCTTAAATTACCCTGTATGACTGACTGAAAGCCACACAACCCCTGTCTTCCTCTGCTTCCAAACCCCAATTCCTCAAAAAACACCAATATGAGCGTAGAGGAAGCAGCTTCAGCTCAGACGGCCTCTCAATATCTCAGGCTTTGAAACACCGCAAGGCAGCCTTTCTCCTGGCTGCAGCGCTCTCTGTCCTTGCTTCAGCCTGAAGGACTGCCTCCTCCTATACGGATTAACACAGCCATTTCATTCAAGGGAATCAGCCTGGAGCAGGTGCTGCACTGATCCAATAATCTCCACGTCAGATGGATTACCTGGCTCTTAATCAATGATACGATTGACACATCCACATCAGAAATACATTTCCTATAAGGGGCAGTGGAGTCTGCTTTAAACTGATAAAAGAGTCTTACAGTCAAGCACATTTAAGTGTGTCTTTCTTTTGCTTTCTCAGGTAAAAGAGTCAAGGATAAAATGAGGATCTACTTAGTTCTGAAATGGCACTTTTCTCATTTTGTTCACGCAATTCAACCCATTTGAGTTTGAAAGCACAAAAAACTTCAACTGGCTCATAAAGGCTGGTCATTAGGAGCACATTATAACTTCATCCATCATTCATATGAACAGCTTCATATCACCTAATTTCTGGCAGGTTATTTTTGGATCCCCCTCCCTCTATCTCCACTTTTTCTGCCCTAACGCCTCCCTGCTGCCATAATGACAGCAACCTGTGGAGCTGTGCAAGCTGCAGATACGTTTCCGACGACTTGCTCGCTGGCACTGGCAGAGGCTTCTGTGTGATAGGCAGAAAATGATTAATGAGCAGTCTAAATGAAGCACAGGAAATTATCCAAAAATGTCCACTTTTTCAGCTTGCAACATTTCAAAAAGCTGATAGAAATGAAGAGGTCCAAGAATAGAGCCCTGAGGGACTCCCCACTGTTCCTTGCACAGTGCTGTCGCTCTCTTTGAGCTTGACGGTAAACAGGTGGCTGGTTCTAATAGATCGATGTCTTCCTACACAACTAAACACTAATTTAAGATATCAGGCATTTGGCCCTCTCGTGTTAACAACAGTGAGCACTACACTGTATCAACACCCCTCTGTGACTCTATTAGCTCTGTCATCGCTCATCACTTAATTACTGCAGCTATATCTTCACTGGGTTTATTCGTGCTGCTACCTCTGGCTTTTGTTTTTTCAAGGATCACCTGCTGGGGATGGTATCGGCTCAGAAATTAAATATGTCTCTTTGTCTGTATGATCAGACTGCACAATAACAAACCATATTATCTATATTATTATTATTATTATTATCATTATTATTATCATTATTATCTATATTATTATTATCATTATCATT
>NW_023339663.1:6241434-6246194 GCF_004916995.1 Morone saxatilis
ATTTTATAAGCAGTATATAAACAATAAATAATAAATGGTTTATAACACAATATGTCACACTATAATGTAGTTGTAAGTGTGTATAAGGACATTTAGTTTTTTTGTCAACACCTTTTGTATAATTCCCCCCTGCAATGCATCTGTAACTAGGGAATAAACATAATTATTGACTTCCAATGTAACATAGTTGTCATCATATATGATATATATATGTAGCCCACATAGGCTACATTAAAGTGTGTTGGTACACTGCTTGCAAATGCCAGATAGGGATGGTTATAGTAAAGTGTTTTCTTTATCTTTTCTAACTTCAGTCTCTGAGGTGAGAATTGTGGGGGGGTTTTTAGATATTTTCACATGTCAGATGTTGCTATGTGTGAGCATATTCGCAGTAGCTCAACATGTCAGCATTGAGAAAATCTTGTAATGACTATTTGCATTAACAAATATTTGTAACAAGCATTTGTAAAATCCAGGTATGCTTCCAGCTCTTTCCTTCTCCTTTCTTTGTTTTGACCTCCCATTCCTTTTCCCCAGTGTTGCTATGCAGCACACCCTCGCTCTCTCTCTTTCTCACTCACACACAACACACACACACACACATCACACACACACACCACACACCACCCACACCAAACCACAGCACACCACACCCACAACACGAACACACCACACACACACCACACACCACATCCGTACAGCTCCATCAACGTACCTGATGGGCTCAGATTACAAAGCCTTTGCCATGGTAAGGAAAATGCCCCTCAGGAAAGCTGTATGGGAGGTAGTGTTGCTGGCTGCCACTCCAAACCTTTTCACTCCACTATATGGGCTGTAATGAGCTGTAGTGAGGACAACGATAGTTAATAAAAATGTGAAGCACATGGGAATGGGCATTTTGCTCTGTTCCCATTTCTTCTTTGTGAGGTTTTGTGTGTTCAAACATGTGGGAAAAGATATGTTTGCAGAGATTTCTGGACTCTTAAATAAAACAAAGCTGGCTTCTAGCTTGTATGGCTTTCTCTGGCAGCAATGGACATGAACACGTTCTGCTGTTCTCAAATGAATCTCTGTTTTATCTTACTTTTTCTTTTCTTTTCTTTTATCTATCAAATCTATCAAATCCTCTTCTTGTGAGTCATGGTATCTCCTTTCTAATCTAGAAAATGTCTTTAAGTCATTAAGAAATTATTTTGGATACTGTTACACTGTCAACAAACTGTATTTACTGTCAATAGACGACTTCATCAAAAAAGGCTTCCATTTCTTGCCTTGTAAATGCGTGAATAACTGTCAAAGACCATGAGAATTACCAGTAAATTAATGTATATATGTGTGTGCATGTGCATATGGGAGGAGGTGATTAGAGATAAGGAGCCACAGACAGAAGGAGAAAAATGTGACCCTTGTGGCTTTGACCTCCTTTCATCATGACCACCACACACCATCAATCACTATCTGATAACCAGCATCCTGATGACTAAACAGTGTTTGTCTACTGATGAGAGGTGCACCGCAAAGAGAGAGGTGGGAAAACAGCAGTGACACAAATAATATAGAGAAGAAATATGTGTTTTTACACTGTGCAATGTTTTCTGTCATTTAAAGTATGGTAATCAAGGAACAAGCTTGTGCTGAGACATCAGTATATTTGAACTTTTTAGAATAAAGACATGAGATAAATGTATTTCATTGTGCTGCACATTGCCATATTCCTAAAACTGCCTCAGGGATAAAAAGCTTAACAAAATAATCAATCACAGCTTGTGGATATAAACATACGTGGCTATAATTTAGTCACCAGAGTAAATCAGAGATACGTTTCCAGATAAACAGGATGAAAGAGCGATTTGGACATCTGTGACTGGCCATGCAGTTTGGGAGCATTGTTTGATATATGGCAGGATGTTTGCAGGGTTTTGCCATGAACCATGCAACAGGAGTAACAGATTGTCTCATAATCAAAACCATCCAGCAAGCAGGGTATACATTATCCTCTGGTGAATACATTTAGCTTGGTCATTCACGATCCGGCCCTGCTTGGGTCACCTAAATACGTTGCTCTGTTCATACAAACAAAGTGATGTTTACAAGTGAGGAGGACAGAGATTTAAAAGCAAACTCAGTTAGAATGCTGAAGAAACTGAGATGTTGAGAGATGTGCAGCATTGATGACCTGTTCCCTTGACTCTGATACAGAATGCCCCTGCAATAATTTGCAGGCTGACTAACTGCACCACCAGCTTTTTCTTTGCATGACTACTGACAACACTGGCAGGCAGGACAGGAAAGTAAAGACTCATCAGCAGGGAGGAGGAGATGTGTGCAGCCCCCTGTGTGGCGCTTCACTGCTTGGGGTTTAATACCTGTTGAGTGGACAGAGATTTAGTGAGCTTGAGTGCCACAATCCCAGCTTACTGTTGTACAGGTGCATCTCTCCTCTCAGGTTAAACTCGCCTCAGGGCAGCTGGCAACGTTAACTGGAGGAGCTTCAGCCTGCTGGAGTCTGCTGAGGAATCAGTTTGACACTGTGGCACAGAAAAGACTGTATGGGTGGTACAAAGACACAGCAGCAGATATATACATTCATGTATAGAGACATATTCGACACAATCTTTTGTTTTTTAGTCTCTTTGGGTGTTACTGACACCTTTCTCATGTCTGCAGTAAAGCATTCGGCATAATAAGAGAACTTTCTGTATCTATTTTAGCTTGATTGCAAAGATGATTTTTTTTTTTTTATAAATTTGAATTGCATGATAATGTTCACACTCCCAGAGAGGCTGAGGTTGGAGAGGCCGTGGGTGTAATTATCTTTGTTCTTTGTTTTCTCAAGAAAATAGAATAATTATTTCATGATCTTGACATAGCAGTTTTGTATTCTTATAAGCACAAAGTGTTTCATAATCTCAACATAAACCCGAAATGTACAAGAAGTCCTAAAATATTTACATAATATTGAGGGACTAATCTTGTGTCCGTAGTAGTCAACAACTAGCTTACAATATAGTGATATTATTTTATATATTTAAAAAAAATGTTGTGTCATTTTGGCTCATACTATCACACAGTGAACAGAAAATGTGCATCAAGCTCATTGGTGATGGCAACATAATTTTTGCTCAATAATAAAATATTAAGTCACTGAGCATGATAAACATAAAACATAATTGCACCCATTGCCTCTGTAGTTTCAATATTTAAAGCATATGGCTGTTAATATTTAATGTTTTTTTCTTATTGTCAACAAATCCATGAACATACCAAAGCCAACATTGATTAGTCTGTCTCCACAATCCCCAGGTTCTCTGTGGCTCTGACCCCAGAGTAAATCTAAAACTGCTATATATAAATATATATAGGATATTATTTTCAAAAAAAGGTCCAGTGCTTAGGATTTAGTAGCATCTAGCACTGTAGTTGTAGATTGCAACTCCCTCACTCCACCCTTCCATCCTAATCGCTTAGGAGAAACTACGGTGGCCACGAAATGCAGCAGACACCCAGGAGTTAATACTAACATTAACGATGGGTCAGTTCCATTCAAGTGTCCCAGTAAGTCATGTGACAATAAGCCAGCATGCACAATACCAGGACCCTGGAACTAAAGCAGCTAAGTGTATTCCAACCATCATTAAATGTATTATTTACACATGTGCTTCTGTGACCTGCATGTCTAAATGTGATCTGTGGAAAAAGGCTAGTTATTTCAAAGCTTAAATATCATTTTCCAGCTCACTATGACTGAATTTATGAAGTGATAACAGCCCTTACCTGTTATTCACCTTATCACTATACTTCATGAAAATTGTATGTGCTCCTTGTATTTTATATATTCTGAATATAACATCTCTTCTTTCATGTATAAATATAGAAACTCTCTTTCCCATATATAAAAAAACAGATCCACCTCTTTTCAAAAAGGCTGTAAATATTTTAAGGGCCATGGACCAAATTCCAAATTAGTTGCCATAGGCGTTATGTTTTATGAAAATAACTTCTCAAACTTCTCTATAATTTACAACTCTCTGTGGGCTCCTTTTACTTACCTGTGCTCCGGCTTTGCCCCGGACGGCAGTGGAAAAATCGGACTTCCTTTGTAAGGTAATGGAAACACGGTTATACTACTGACATCATTACAGCAAACAAGCCCGTGCGGTCATCTGTTTGGGCCTGAAGCTCCAAGTCGTGGATTGTGGAAGAGAAAATCCTTTGTTAGTAACTACACCTGTTAAAGTGATAACAGAAGCGATGAGATGTGATAAAAATCAGCCAGGTTATCAATTTTTACCAAATTTTTGCAGGCTTCTCAACCTCAAATGAAGGTAAATGCACTATATCTAAGATGGAACATAAAACTTTGTAGGAAGCCATGACTCCCTCACTCACTTGACCTCTCTCTTCTCTCTGACCTGACCCCTCGTTGCCCTCTACCTTTTAGTGTAGCTTCCTGACTAATGTTTACACCAGTCTCCCAGACCCTAATGAAAGGCAGCTTTCAAGGGTGGACTGCTTTTCTTCCATCAATGCAGGGCAAACTCCGATTCACACTGAAAACATTTGAGTGCTGGGAACACCGTGAGGCCCCTCCCCCTCCCTCTTTTGGTAGTATCAAGTCAAATGTTGAGTTTACACGTCCCTTCAACAGCTTAATAGGATTGGTTCCTTTAAGTAACAGCCTACATGTATATTAAGTATATGTTGAGAACATTTTAAAGGAATAGTTTGACTTTCACTTTCTTGCCAGGAGTTAGATGAGA
>NW_023339663.1:6246314-6246453 GCF_004916995.1 Morone saxatilis
AACAGCTAGCCTGGCTCTGTCCGATAGTAACAATATCCACCTACCAGATTTATCCAAATATGGTTTAAAACAAAGAAATTTGATTAGCTGTATGGAAACAAGTTCTCAAGTGGCGAAGTATTTGAATTCTACATATTGT
>NW_023339663.1:6246645-6246768 GCF_004916995.1 Morone saxatilis
GGTCAGTCTGTCACTCTGGTCGGTATTACCTCCTGAGACATCCCGTAACCACAAGGCCATGCCTCCTATATGATTCTGCCACATCGTCCTTTGCTGTGTTTCTTATTTTGCTGGGAAGGAGGG
>NW_023339663.1:6246868-6250849 GCF_004916995.1 Morone saxatilis
TGTGTATATGTATATTTATGTATGTGTGTGCGCAGCAGCCGTTGAATCCCTGCTTACTGCAGCCAAGTGTCATCACCTTTCTATCCAGCCTCCCACAGCCCCTCCTCCCCGTTCAGTGCTAATACCCTGCAGGTACTCGTGGATCCTGGACACATGTGGTTTCGGCCATGTGTCCATTTAACAATGAATTATCATGCTTCATAGCCTCGCATCGGCCAGCAACAATACAACCTTTACGCTGATCATTATGTCTGGGTGAAATTTAAATTATATTTCTCAAAATCGGACGCTAGTTTCAGAGTGTGAATCAAAATCACTCAGAGGGAGAAATGATGAAATTAAAGAAACGCTGTTACATTTGACTCCTCTTTACATGTTTGATGTGCTTGACTTTGATGATGGCTTATTAATTCTCTTTGCCTGTCATAGAAATGTGGGATTAAGTTTATTATCTAAGATTCACATGTAACTGGAATATTATTCATTGGGCAATAGGTTCTTCAGTAAATGGAGGCCGTATGTTATTAGTCATGCTAGCACCATGGCTCTGTGGATAGTAATGTTGGTCTGTCGGTCGGTCCAACACTTTAGCCCTGACTAAAATATTCTAACCACTTTTGGATGAATTTCCATGAAATTTGGTACATATATTTATTGTCCCCAGAGTATGAGTCTTACTGAATTTGGTGATCCATTATCAGACCTCTAACGCCACCAGCAGGTTGACATTTTTGTTTTTTGTGATATGTCTTGACAACTTCTGGAAAGATTACCAGGAAATATCTGGTTCAAGCACTTGTTTCATGATGACTTTGGGTGATTCCTTAACTTTACATCTAGCACCATCACCCATGGTTCTTATGAGATGTGTCTGTTTTGGACAGGAAATCGTACTTAAATTGTACAGCATTGAGTTTATCATTGTACTTATCTTCCACGTGTTATAATAAAAGTTGGTTTTAAAAAAAGTCTAGTGTAAGTGGAGTTGGATCCTCTTGGCACAGTGAATTTCTCTTCTAAAGTCTTGAATTAATTCGTCTTCACATCTTTCTCCTTGAGAGGTTTTCCATTGGGGTCAAGGAAAAGTGTTTAGGAAAGGAGGCAGGACGTAATTTTGTCTGTTCAACCACAGTTCCTTCTGGGTTAGTTTGCAAGCCACATATCCACAGCGCTCTCGTCGTGTTCTGCAGAAACCCCAAACATATGACAAGAGGATGTAAAAAGCTAAACAAGGAGATTGTCTTCACGTCGGGTGCTTGCAAGAGGCAGAAACACAGCAGTAGAATCTAAAGCGAATTCAAAAACAGCATGCTAATAAGGCAAATATACATATACCTTTACACCCACCCAACCTCTGTCAGTATATACCCAGAAGATGGCAATTAGGCCAATCTGTGACATAGAAAACAGAGCAATGACGGGGTGATGAGCCACTGTTTTTGTGATATAGTCAGTGTGTATTTGTGGCTGTATATTAGAGCAGAGGTTTTCAAACTGTGAGGCAGCGGAGACATGAAGTGACGATACCTCAATTTGCTTCAAAAATCTTAGCCCTTCTCGGAGTCATAATGCACATATTTTTAGATTCAGGTGTCTCTATTCTGTCAGAGGGGCACCAGCAGTGTCAACCACTGTGTTGCCTTTAATTTGGGTGCATGTTCAGCCATATAAGAATAAGATCAGTATTAGAAAACTATATCAAACAATAGAAAAAGAAATATGTAAAAAAACATTTTAAAGTAACACATACAGTGGGACTAGTGGAAGTGGACTGAGGAAGATTCTTAGCAATATTTGAAAGGCTTCTTTCTTACATTAAAGTATATACAAATGTTTGAGCTACAACTCAGTATTCCCTCATTTTAGTTTTTCTTTCAGTAGCATCAAAAACATCACCTCAATGAGCTTCCTACGAGCTCAATTTAATTTGTGATTCTTTCACTGTTTACCAGGAGACATTGCATTTTCTTACCTTAGGGCATCCCGATGTCTGACAAGATTTTGACTGACAGTTTAACCAAATAATTACATCCCAAATAGAAATCCATTAAATCCGGTGACAGATTAGTAAGGGGGGTTACTTGTCCGTGGCAACACAATACCCCCCCAGGTAATCCTAAAATGGGATGTCATGAAGAGAAAATGAATCCACAAAACGTCTTGCCGAACCATTACTGTCAAATGGGTGACTGGGATTTAGAGGTGACCTGCGACACAATGAACAATTCTAACACGTGGACAAACAGAGTCATGAGGTTTCACATGTAACCATATCAAGTCATATTCAAAAATGTTTTCAAAGAAAGCTAATTGGTTGTTTATTTATTTGTTTATACAATTAAAACATCCCGTTTAAAGACATAGAATAATAAAAATAAATGCATATATATGCAGGGAATGAAGGAAGCTAAAGGGCTCTTACAGTGTTCACTCCAATACAAATCAGTATTCATAACAGACGAGACACAAACAAACAAGACTAATAAGCGCACAGTGTCCTGGGGCCAAAGTATCTAAGAAGTGCATCATGTAATTGCAACATTTCCAATTTGAATCCGACCTTTGTTTTGCATGTCTTCCACTTGTTCTCAAGTCAAAGGTGAAAATAATGTTATTATTATATTATAATAATGCCTGTTCTTAGAAGCAAAGGTGGAAGTAGTGTGGCATTTAACATGACGTTTAACCGTGATCATGATCTTCCCTAACCTTAAACGTAAAGTAGTTTGATCCTGTGCTGTAGTTAAGACTACGTTTGTTGAGTCCAAGACCAGGACTAGTCAAGATATGTCCAAATGAGAGAGACAGAGTCAAGACCAAATGTTTTTGCCATTTCCAGTAAGATGTGTTTTGGTGCAGTTTTGGCGTACAATTATAAAGGCCCATTCTAGATAGATTTTAAGTTAAACAAATACCTGTTTTCTGAACAAGCATGCTTCAATAATAATACAAAAATTTAATGAGGAAAGCTTAGCTTCCAAAAACAAAAAATATACGCTTGCTGGACTCTGGAAATATTGGCAAGATCAATGCCAAAGTCTGGAGACAGAAGTGCAAATACAACGAGCTCCAAGAGCAAGAACAAAAGTTTGGTGTAAAACATATCAATTATTTTAAAAAAAGCAATTAATAATCAAAACATTTTAAAACTTCAGGGCAGATAGGCCCAAGAAACATAAAACATAACACGAACCTGATCCCGCACGTCAAGAAGGCTGAAGTAGCCCATACAATATTAAAACAGTACCATAGCGGATGAATTAAACCTATTATACAAAAATAATTTCAATAATCGGAGTGTGCTTCTTTTTAGAAATGGACTGAAATACAGATTTCGCATGGGAAAGACTTCATATAAAATCAATTAAGTAATAAGGGCGTCATGAGTAATTTCAAGGTCATAAAAATAACTGTGCTGTTGGGAAATATTATAAAGCTTGTCTTGTTAAGGTTGAGTGTTGATTTGAAACATTTAAAGATTTGTACCAAGTCTTTGCATGTTTTATTAGTTAAATATAACCTTCATGTGAATATTTACAGATAAGAGTGGAAAGGGATCTTTACAAACCGTAGGCGGGTCTTTAACATAAATTCAAAGAAGCAACGGACCAAGGCTAAACTCAATGCATAAAGAGAGACCATAAACAGATCTGAACGGACTATCCATTCTTAAATATACACACAAGCCTGGCTTAGGCTTTCATTTGTCATGACTAATACACGGTTTCAGACACTGATGTGTAGTACAGGTACTGGGGAAGCACGAGTTCATTACAGGCCCATCGGGTTTACTGCATTTTGATGGATTTCCCCAGGACTCTCCACATGGTCTCCACTGCACATCAGGTAATTGCTGTTAGTCTAAGTGCACTACCAGCAGTCGCCAGACTAAAACCCTTATGGCACATTGTCCTTCCTACCCGTGTGTGTGTGTGTGTGTGTGTGTGTGTGTGTGTGTGTGTGTGTGTGTGTTGAGAAAGA
>NW_023339663.1:6250915-6255252 GCF_004916995.1 Morone saxatilis
GTGTGTGTGTGTGTGTGCTTTTAGGCCTGTGCATGTAAAAGGCAGAGTGAGATTGGCTTTGTGATAATGATGTATGAAACATAAACCCGAGGTCATCTGTTCCAATAAAGCCTCCAGTCTCTCGACGTCCCTCTTGCATGCAGATGAACCAATATAAAGGGCGTGCTTTGTTTCACAGGTTACGCTCTCATTTCTCTGCTACACAGACAACTGAGGGGTTAGTTTACTGTCTGCATCTCATATATTGAGATGATAGAGAAAAAGGAGACGGCAGACACTGAAGGGAGAGGAAGGAGAAGAACAAAGCAAATGTGAAAAAATAAAGATTCTTTGACAGACAAAAAAAAAAAAAACACAGAGACTCAAGGTTTCCAATTAGTCAGAGGTGAAATGGGATGTGGAATGTATTGGAAGGACTGTCCAGTGCTAAGTGTCACTGAGCGGGGTGGGGAGGTGGTGGTGGTGGAGGGTGAGTTGGGGGGGGGGCAGCTGTCGGATTAGAAGGAGATGAGACGAGAAGCGCTACTTTGGCCTCTCTTCCCAGACAGCTCATCTCTGCTAGCTGCTGGAGGCTGGCAGAGAGAAAATACACACCAGGGGGTCTGGCTTTAGAAAGTTGCTGCAGTTCTTCTACTGAAATATCTGACCTCAGTACTGGGTTCATTTTTGGCTTCTCACACTTGCTTGTTCTCTACTGGAAACGTCAGTGAAGAAAATATGTGACCGTTTTACCATTGAACTCATGATGTTAAGCATTATTTAGATTGTCACTGTGAAGCGCTTTGAAGAAAAATTTAATTTTAAGCCTGCTTTAACTATTATTCAAGCAACGGAAACATTATATATGATATATTATCACCTTCTTCTATATATAAATTACATTTACTCTATATATGATTTGTTTTGCCAGTTTTTTCTTTAAGGGAAATGTAATTTCTGGCAGGATTACGGTCAATGAGAACATTTCTTTCCAGGGAAAGAAATGCTACATTCACACGGAGGTTGTACAGAGGTGGTTGGGGTGGATGGCGGACATACAAAGTGCAATACTTTGACACTGAAACCAGTAGTTTGCATTCTGAATCCCACATGTGGTTATGGTTAGGCAAAAAAAGCACTCTGGTAAAGGTTAGGGAAAGATTGTGGCTTCATTCAAATGTTAATAAATTACTGTACACGTTGTGTCTCGTGGTTCAAGTCCCCTGTTGACTTTTTCAGCATTTCACTAATAACACATCATCTTTCCTTATGCCAAACATAACCATATTTACTTAATCATGTTTTAGTCACTGTGGCGGATGTTTTATTGAAAGAGTAAATATTGTATGAATGAAATGAAACACATTCTCAATAAACATTTCAGAGATATATTCAGTATCAACACTTTCAAATAACTTTTCCTCATTATGTTGATATAAATTAAATTTGTGCAGCGTTACATTTACCTCAAAATGTATTTGAAGGAAAATTAGATGTATATAAATGTCACTTTAGGAGACAGGGCTGCTTTTAAGATCATATAGTGAACAGCAAACTGCTGCTTATTTAGACATCCAGCAGATACAGAGCAACATCTGCCTTCACTTGGAGTTGTGCCTCTGGTCACATGATGAAAGTAATGTTCACTCTTATCTTTGTTTTGGTGTCTATCAACTCCTGAGAAAAATATCTGGCTCTATAGCTGTTAAATACTGTTCTGAGCAATGTAAAGCAGGTTTTTAGAGTGTTTTTCCTGAAAACAGCTGCCTGCTGCAGCCGGGAATAAAAGAGATAGATTATAGTGGCTTCAAACCTACATGTATTTTCTACAAAGTAACACTTCTACTGCTGCTTTTCTTGTTTTCTTAAATGAAACAAACAAAACAAAAAGCTATCTGTACCTCTTGATGTAATTGCTTTTTAATGTATTTACAATTGAAGGTATAATTTATATAAAGATAACTTGAAAAGAAGAAATACATGTATTTTACACAAGATGTTAAATGCTATTGCACTTATATAAGATGCTGAGATAGAAATAAGTAAATTATAATTAGAAAAAAAAAACATTTTATCCTGGTCCAGTTTAATTTTGGTGATGCATGTTTAGAGAACTAGCAGGGGGTTTGTCAGCCAATATTTACTGAGGTCTAATAAGGAGTAAATGAGGTGTGGGGATGAAATAATAGTTTAAAGGATTTTTTGATTCCTTTGAATTTGCTTGACTAGATAAGCAAATTAAGAAAATTAAGAGTAGGCTATTCTTTCAAATGGACCCATTCTCTTTCATCCATTGATTTCAATCCCCCAGATAAACAGTCCAGGCCAATGAATAAACATTGGACCATTTTAGTGCTTAGAAACAGTCTGTGAGCAAGAGGCCTAATTCAAGTAACATCCTTTCCGAGGTATCGATTCCGTGAAGAAGCATAATGCTATGCTTGGTTGTTCAGCTTGTCTCAAGAAAGCAATTCCAGCACCACCGGCGGCATTTGTTACCGGGTTGTCTTAAAAACCACGCTGCAAGAAGTTATTGTGCTGCCATGCCATGGTGGAGAGGCATTTAAAACAATGAAACGGGTGCTCAGGGGGCAATTAAACCCAGGTCAGGGCTGATTTATGACCCATTTGAATGACATGACAAACTCAATTCTTGCTGCATATTTGTATGTCTGCATGCACATGCACACACCAGTATAGAGAGATCATCATTGACATTTTCACACTTACATTGTGTTTTCCAAGGCTATTTATTCCTATAGGACAGTTGCATGTAAACACTGGCTGCTGGAGGCATTTCATTGTTAAAGGACACGTTCACATTTTTCTTAAAGGTGCAGTGTGTAGGATTTAGGAGGCTCTATTGGCAGAAATTCGGTATAATATAGTATAATAGAATCATTATGCTTTTATTTTTTTTTATTACCCGAGAATGAGCCTTTTATATCTATAGATGCCGTAGGTCGCCTTCCATGAAGTCTGCCATGTTGAACCACCATGTTTCTGCAGTAGCCCAGGAGGGATTTTCATGGGCATCATAGTTTCTCCTTTGTGCTGCGATGGAGTTGCAATCTGCCACTTCACCGCTATATGCCACTAAACCCTACACTCTGGACCTTTAATACAACACGCAGATGTCTATGAACATTGAAAGAGCTTTTGATCGCTGTAATTATTCCTCCTCTCCATACCAGCCATCAAAAGATCCTCTAAAATAAAAGATGTGGGACAAAATCCACAGTCCTTCTGTGCAAAAATGCATTCTAGTAGGGATATTCCAAAGTTACTGTTATTTTTAGTACCAAATTCCTACATTTGTGGTTCCCTTGGACAGTGTTTGTTGTCTGGCAGTGAAGGGACAATAAAGAAAAAGAGAGATTTATGCATTTAAGAGACTGTAACTCTGGAAGTTAACTTGATTTACCTTATTTATACTGCTGAACCCTAGCGCCAGGAAGTTTGAGCACTGTGGTATTGCCTCTGTATGCCACCAATTTTGACAAACTTCCGAGCATTCCAAAGTGTTTGAGTATATGCATATTAATTCAATAAATATGCAAAACAATTATTAACACTATCAAGCAAACTGTAACAGTGAGTCTTGTCAAACTCTGCAGGCAACCAGGAATATCAATATGTACTAATACTGTCTACTGTCCGACTCGATACATGAATGAATCTGGCGAGCACCGAACCCCCCCAAGCTGTCTCTTTGGTATTCTTTGGCGTATGGGCAGCAGTTTGGCCTGTACAGAAAGTGTCAAGGGCTGTGTGAGAGCTGGAATCAGTAGCAGCCGAGTTGAGTCATGTTGAGGTTTGTACTGAATGGTTTCAGGAGCGAGTGAATACAGCTACGGTAAGCCCGGAGGGTAAAACGTGTCAGTCAGTCATCACCCGAACTTTGTCACAGAGTACACGAGTGAGTTTTAAATACAGTTTAAGGTTGTAATGCTTCAATTTTGATAGCTGGCTGTTAGTTTGATAAAATATAAAAGCTGTGTGTGTAGGAGAAGGCCAGAGTTTTTGTCAGTGCCAGACCCAGAGTGCAAGGCTGTGGCTATTTCCTGAAGCACCAGTGCCAGTGCTGACCCAGTACCAAACTCAAAAAGGAGTCAGTAAAAAATATTTTTTCACTGTTGAACTCTCATATTAGCTGAACTTTAGCACAGATTCCTACTCTGAAACCCCCCAGCCCCCACAGGTCTCAATGCATAATATGCTTCTGATGAGTAATGAGTACTGAATGCATAATTTGCTTCCATCTGATATTTCCATAAGGTAATATTAATTTATATCAATTCATTAAATTAATTATATATTATATTTTTCATAATAGGATAAAAGAAAATAACAACCCG
>NW_023339663.1:6255270-6283097 GCF_004916995.1 Morone saxatilis
GTCATTGGCTCCATCCGGCCACCCTTATGAAAAAATTCTGGGGGTGCCACTATGAACAAGGACTATGGATTTTGTCTCAATCAACTTACAAAAGAACTGTATTAAGAAGGTGTATCTACAATGTACAAACAAGCATGTGAATATTGTTTTAAGAGAGTCAGAAATAATTTGAAACCTATCCTTTAACCTACATACCCTGCACACAGAAAGCAAACCTGTCACAACCTGTATGCCAAAAGGGACCCCCTGTGTCATGTCACCCGAACATGACGTCAGCCAGCGATTGATCCCCAGCGGAGGAAACAGGCCTGACCCAGGCTAGCAAGACTTTTTCAATTATTCACCGGCCCTCGCCCTTGGCCCGAGGCTGTTCAACTCTTTTACAGTTGCTCTCACTATACCTCATCACTTGCTGTATTCATGAATAAAAAAACATGGAGACAGGCTCGACGTGATCCACCTCCATAGTTATCAGAATTCACTTCATGAATTGTAAAACTTTCCTCAGCAGTGGTCAGGACCCTCTGGCTCTGAGTCCTGATCAAAGTAGATTTAGAGTTCAGATTATGCACTGCTTCTGGTCTAACCTTGCACAAATACATTTTGTGATCACATTTTGCAGAATGGTAGGGATTCAACAGAAAAATATAAACTATAAAAACAATTCACAGCATCTGATTATCTTTCTTTTCCATCTGACACTCAACAATTGTTTCTTTTAACCACGACCATGATTGTCCCTGAACCTTAACTACTGTTTGTTACTGTAACTATGGCGATGAAGTGCTTATTTTAACCCAAACCAAGTCGTTTTTGTGCCTAAACCTAAGAAAGTCTTAACCATAGCATTGTCACATCAGAACTGTAGAAGACACAGACAAATTATATTATTTTGTTAGGGGTATCAGATCATAAAACACCTTTACATGTTTTTCTAAAGGGCAGATACAAATGATGTTTTTGTCATTTAATTTGGAGGACTTGTTGGCTAAATTCCATCATGTGGACCCCCGACAATGTGGCCGTCACTGAGAAATTTGTTATAATGACAAGAAAATAAGTGACCTTCACTGTTTGTGACTGCTTTATTCCTATCAGCTGGATCCAAAGTAGTAGCAGTAACACAAAAAAACGGTTGAAATAATGAATTAGTCAGTGTCACTTATTTTTTTGATATTTATTGAAGCTACTGCACATTTTATTCAATATTGTTACACTGTACAGCAAGTGGTATATCCACACATTTTTCTCTACTTTTGGTCTCGGGCAGTTTACTGTAATAAATGCCCAAAAATAGGGTTGTATCCAAGGTGGTGATAAAAGACAGAAGATTATGGATATGGATCTTATGGCCCCCTTAGCTCCAATTAAGGGAAATATTAATGCTTCAGCATACAGTTTTAGACAATAGTTTGCTTCTACCAATTAAGCCTCTTTCCTGTTTCAATATGACAATGCTTGTGCGCACAAAGCCAGGTTCAAAGAGTTTAATAGAGAGAAGAGAGTTTGGTGTTTAGGAAATTGACTGGGCTGCACAGGGCCCTGACCTTAACCCCATCCAACACATTTGGGATGAACTGGAACGCTGTCTGCGAGCCAGGCCTTATCAATCAATATCAGTGCTCGACCTCACTGATGCTCTCATGGCTGAGTGGGATCTCTGCAGCCAGGCTCCAAAATCTGGTGGACAGCCTGAGACCATACAAGAGGTGTGGAGGCTGCTATAGCAGAAGAATAATACCCAGTAGTTTGAGATGTTCAAAAATCACATATGGGTGGAATATACTGCATGTAATGTGTTGTGTTATTAAATGCATCAGGCCTACAGTACATAGTTTAAGTGCAGTCTTTGTTAGTCATCACGATTCAGTTGTTTCATTACTGTAATATAATTATTTCACTGTGTAGGCATCGCTCCACTGCACCCATGATATCACCAAGGAAAACATGTTCCCCCCTGATGCTTCATATCTGGCTGTTTCAAAGGTTTCTGTCTATATGACTTAACGTCCTCTTTTTCATGGAGTTTCCCCTCTCGACTGAAACGAGGCTGTAGCGCAGTGAACACATCCAACTGAGCCGCCTGATTACAAGCTCTATTTATCAGCTTTCCCGAGACTGGTGGCCATGTAGGAGGCCTCACTCTTGTGTTCAAAAACATTTTAAATGTAACCCTGCTGCTGTAAGTGAAATTTTTTACTTTGATGTGCTCAGGTTGAATTTTATTTATGCAGTCCATAAGTTACAGAAGGCTGTTTGGATGCGCTATCTGCCTTCCTCCAAACTAAATGCTGAGTTGCTATTTGAGATGTTATCTCGTGTTGTGTTAAGCTGCAACAAAGCAGTTATTGCAGGTCATGTCAACGTAACTTCTGAGTTTTTGAATATCACAGTGTCTTTATTTTGAAAATTACAAGTCTGAAATCTCAGCTGAAACTACTCCAGCCTTTGATTTTATTTTCACTCTAAGTTCAGGTCTCACTGCTCTTGCTGTTAAGAACATTTTCTCTCTGATTCACAGTTCTGACTTTTTTTAAGATGACATGGGGTCAGTCTTTGAAGAGCTGCTAATATGATCCATCACTCCAGCTTCAGTTAACTTTATATCACTGCATTTACTCAAGATTTTTACTATATTTGCAGCACTTCAGTGTTGGACTCATTTAAAATGAATTAAAACTTCAATTATCATTGGGAACTTTTAGTTTATTTTAGTTAATTGTTTCAAACAATCCTGGACATTGTATTTGACTAAGAATATGGACCAACTGCTAATCATCAGCATTTTAGCATTGTCATTGTGAACATGGTCGTATTTAGCTTAAAGAAGTTTCTGAAAATGTTTGAAGCGAGAAATTGGCAATGCCATGACAGAATCTTGATTTATATTTGATCAGCACTGCCTAGTTGACGGTTTGAGCTTAGTTTAGTGAGCCTGGTGCGTTGCACACAACGTACTCACTGAGAACCCAAGGACAGGCTGTGGTAGCGACGTGTCAATCACAAGGTATCAGGCCTTAAGGCATACCCTGTTTTATTGTTTATTTTACTGTGAATGGGACCAAAATGTCCTATATTGAAAAAGGCTTGAAACTAAAGACTGAGACCATAAACTCAGGAAACTGTTTACTGAGGTAATAAATCAAATGAGAAGTAGGGTCATTTTCTCACAAGGTTAAATGCAATTTGACTTCTTTATGGAACCAATGGAGTCGCCCCCTGCTGACCATTAGAAAGAAAGCAGGTTTGAGGCACTTTCACATTGGCTTAACTTTTCACACTTAGAAAATCCACCCACTTTTGATTATACAGTCCATGCTAAGGCCGCGTTCAGACCAGTCGCAAAGGCTGTCTGACAGAAAGGTAAAGGTGAAAATATATAGGTGGCCAAAGTTTCCATGCTAGTACTCCTTTGTACTTCTCCAAACTAGGGGTGCGCTGACCATTGTCTATTAGTTAACTATTAATTAACACACTGACTATGTATAAGTACCTTAAACAACCCCACCAATCCGTCTAGCGCTGTTTTATTGTAGGACTGTTTTGTGTTTAAATCCCAGCTAAGTACAGTCTCACAGAGCTTCTAGCCCAGCTAGAGAGTCTTGATAATTAATACGTCCAATGATATACTGTTTGTTAATTGCACCCGTTTTAACAAAGTCCCACCCACCTTTAACCTAGTGCCTGATTTAGAAGTCACTTGGGAGTATGACTATTTGGTCACATGAGTTACTGTCGGTCTACCAATAGAAACCTTCCAATGCCTGTTTGAACACGCTGACTCAGCTATCACTGTCACCTGGTTTATAATAATCTCTCATGGTGAGAAAACATGAGCTCAATTTTTTAAATCTTTCACCCAGCCAGCAAATACACTAGTAAAACATCCATGACAGGAAGTATTGTGTTTAAATCTATTTTAAATGTGCTCACAGAGGAGGAGAGGGGTTTATTGGATGACAGGATGGCTGACATGTTGGTTTACACTGCAGTAGTCCTGCCTACCTGCCTGCGTGGACTCTGCGTGGAATACAATCTCACCACAGGGCTCGGATAGCTCCACAGATCAATACTGCCAGAGAGGAATGAAATAAATAGTCTTTCTTACCGGATTACTGCAGCGACAGTATTTTGCTTACATGAGTAAAATTAATTCACCCAGGCTGCCGGTGAGAGAGATGTGAAAACAATAAAGTGGGAGAGTGTGAGTGGACTGTTGTAGGGCGATATCACATCTCATAAAAATCTGGGGGACTACATGGACAGAAATGGGATTTAGCTTGAGGAAGGGAGGGTGAGCTTGTGATATATGTTCAACTCCTTTTACACGATGACTCAGCAAACCAGCTTGATTCAGTAAAAGGACAGTATTTTATGCTGTAACTGGTTTATGAGAGGAAGGTGTTTTCTTTCTAAGGCAGTAAAAATGTCTACTTTTGCAATGGGAGTCTGGTTCAACTTCTTTGAGTGGAAAATCACATTAGAGTCTATTATAATGCGGAAAAACTGACCAGGGACCTTTACTCACATTTCACATATTTATTAAGGCACACGACATAAAAAATGGCGCCCCGGTAAATAAATAACTGAAATGTGATAACCCTGCCATGATTCCTTTTCCCATTTAAAAAAAAAAAAATTGCTTCCTCTCTCTTTTTCGACTAGTTCATATTGGTTTGTTTTGGCTCAGCACTCCAGCAAAAAGGAAATCGGCTGTTGTAGCAAAACTTTCTGCTTCCGAAGTATCAGAAATACTTTGAAAACCCACTTTGAGTCAACGCAGTGCCAGTTTATTTTGAGACAGGCAATTATTCAGATCTAGAGATCTGCAACAAAAGTTCCCTCAAAGTAGTCAAACACAAGATAAGTTTTAAATTGCAGTGTGTGGTTGCTAGTCTGAAAGGAAGCCTATGTTTTAATTTTGTGTTTGTACTAAATAAAAAAAATAGACAGTGTGCATGCATTCATAATTACTGTGTAAAACCCTTGAAGAAGTTGTGGGTTTTTCCAAGCGACAGACAGAGGATTAGTTAGTGCAAACACCTTCTATCTTTCTGCCTTTTGTCACGTCTTATCGTAGCACAAAGTGTTGTCATGGCAACCGGGTTTGACGTCAGCAAAGTCAAGCCTGAAGCCTAATTAAGAGTTCACGAGGGTTCAAATAAAGCCTACTTTTCATTTGGCTTCAAAACTGCC
The DNA here is from genome assembly GCF_004916995.1 of Morone saxatilis. NCBI lineage: Eukaryota > Metazoa > Chordata > Actinopteri > Moronidae > Morone > Morone saxatilis. Next base: position 6,260,467 of record NW_023339663.1, read on the forward strand.
CCCAACTATGCTTGTGATCCAGTTCCCTGCCTTTATTTTTGAATCACACTGTAATCTTAGTTATCCCTGAACTCTCATCAAATACAAACTTCTATGTACTATGTAACCAAAGGGGACAAACATCCCTTCAGAGCAGCTGGATTCATGTAGAAAACAAAGATGTAAACAGGCATTCATCTCAACATTTAAAGCTAAGGTGACATTGAAAGCATAAACTGATGTGATTCACTGGGTTGAGATTCATGCATTTCTTAATGTTAGTGTACATATTGTACATATTTTACAGCTTTTGGGAAAATGTTACTCCCATCCGTGCATGTACACAACATTTTTCAAAGTATCCCTTTGAAGAGATAACTTTGAAAATTATCTCGGCTCTGCACGTAAATTCCCTTAACTGTTGTCAGCAGAACATCCACTTTCCTGCCTCTTTATTTGTATTAATTTACATGCATATGGAGCGATGGGAAATGAAACAGTGAACCTTTGTTGAGAGAGCTGGTGGTGATGCTCTAATGAATGGCTCTCTCATCCCTGAGATGCAGTTTGTGACTGTGACTTGCAGCTTGTGGCTGACACATTGGGGTGACACAATGAGACGAGGCTTGAGGAAAGACGGGAGAGCGGAGAACCCAGATAAAGCTGCTCTGCAGAGCTGCCAGCAGGGGGTCTTTGAGTTGTCTCCAGAAGAGGGGCGGAGGGGGGAATTTTGGGAGGCAGAGCTCAGAGTAAACAGTATCTGCCGAAAAACAACAACACCAACAACCACACTCCCTAATCAAGTGCTTTATTGAAATGCAAAGCCGCGCTCCTTCAGTTCCTCACGAAAAACCCAGAGTGATTAAAAGTAAAATACATTATATGCACCATTACACTACCTAAATTACATGTTTAAACACCAGCTAAGATTTTACAACATCATATAATTAGGCATTATTAGTGTCATCGTGAAATATGGCTAGTCTAGTGAAGCTAGAAGCAGATTAATTACATGAAATAGCACCTCACTCAAACAGCTCTGGATTTGAGGCTTTTTTCCCTCTCTCTCGGTTAGTTTTCTGTCTGTATGTTCTAATCCATCTATTGCTGCCCTAAATCCCAAACACTGGTTTGTGTTAAGCCAAGTGGAATTATAAAAGGGCAACCATTGGAGGAAAAGTAGTGAGACAATGTCAAGTGGAACAATTCTGAGATTAATTTTTAAATCTTAAAAAGTTAAGTAAAGCAACCGTACTGTACGCCCTACAATGTCAGCGACACTATCAACCTTAAATTAAGTAGAAAACTGGTGACCAAATAAATAAACTGTACACTTCACTACACTTTCATTCATTTATTAAAGGAATATTTTGACATTTTGGGAAATACACTTCTTTACTTTTTTTGCCAAGAGCTAGATGAGAATGTTAAGACCACTCTCATATCTGTATAGTAAATATAAGGCTACAGCTGGCAGCCTGTTAGCTTAGCTTAGCATAAACACATGAAACAGGGGGAAACAGCTAGCCTGGCTCTGTCCTAAGGAAACACAAACTGCCAACCTGTACCTCTAAGGGTGTATTCGATTATTGCAGAAAAACTGCTTTTACGAGTGACACTTTTCTTTCTTAAGTGCTGTTGAGTTTGTGATGGTTGCTTGGCAACCTCACATTGACAACTGGACTCCAGCATGTACACAGTTCCTAGCTTAGAAATAACCTGGCACATAACCCCTCATAAAATCACTACAGATTATGTACAAATTTAAGAAACAAGTTAATTTGTGAGCTTTAGAGATGCTGATAGATTTTGTTAGCTGTGGACAGAGAAAGTGTAAATCTACCATGACGTCACCCATTGGTGTTGGGACTACCGTTTTGAAGGCTGGCATTATGTGACCATATTTGATCTCATTTGATTGATGAGAGGTTTGGAGCTGGAGAGGATACACATTTATATACCTCTGTCCTGATTGGATCTGACAGAGAACCCAAGAACACACCGTGGTAGCAACTTGTCAATCACAAGGTAGCCACGGCCTAAAGCTTTTATCAGATATTTTACTCTAAATGGGATAATTTACTAAATGAACATCTTGCTGTATAGAAGAAGACAAGAAAGTAGTTATTGAGACCATAAACACATAAAGAAACTGTTTACTGAGCTAATAAATAAAGTGAGAACTAGGATCGATTCAATCAGACTTTCTTTTGCAACCTGTTGAGTCGCCTCCTGCTGGCCATTAGAAAAAATGCAGGTTTAAGTAATTTATGCATTGGCTTCACTTTTCAGACTCGGGGGCTCGGTCTACTATTAATACAGTCTCAGTTTCCCCCTGTTTCCAGTCCAGTCCAATAAACAGGCTGCTAGCTGTACTTTCATATTAACCGTATACACGAGTGTGGTATCAATCTTCTTATCCAACTCTAAATCTAAATCTTTTCTTAAACTGCTAACTTCCTAAAAACAGGCATGTAGATGTTTTACAAACAAAACAGTTCTGCAAGGGGATTTGCTTATGAGGAATACAACCCAGAAAACTGAAATACTGTAATACAGTTAGATACTGTTGATGTGAATCCTTTACTATGTTTGCATTGCTTTTAACTGAATGGCATGCAGTATCAGACCTATCTACCGTTTGGGCTGACCCTTTCCTTTGAAGCTGTTATAACAATAAAATCAGGTCAGATCTTCAGGCTCCCACAAGTTAAAATACAACACCAACAACACAGTATTTCACTGAGATAGAAATATTATGCAACATCTGCTATACAGCATGACTGTAAACAATATATTGTGTCTAAAGTCTCAGCACTGAGGTCTTATTTCACTTGTTGGCTCAGAATCTTCCCGGTTCTTTACAGCCTGCCTAACCGCCACCAGCACCACTGAGAGAAGAAGAAGCACTCCACTGGGAAATTCTTTTCTTACGGCGTTTTGTTGTCCCTGATCACAGACATGATGCATACATCCAGAGGAGGCCAAGCAATTCAGCCCACACCATAAACATGTCTTATTGGAAGGAATAACAACCAACTACATTTGGACACCAATGAAAAAGTGCTTTTCAAGAATCCAAAATCCAAACGCGCTTGATTTAGTTAGATAGAGTTTAATCATGTATTGATCATGAATTTGCAGAGCTGAGGTGGGGTGTAACAAATAAAGTCTTGATCTGCATTGTCCTGCTAATAGGTTTTGATTACAACCCTTTATATGTCTGTTTGATAAAACTGATTTATGTCCCCTGCTGCTTTGAAGTCTCCACCCAGGCACAAACCCTAGTTACTATGAAACAGGACTGATGGTTAAAGCGAGTGGCCATGAATTTATAAAACAGCCTCAGAGATACTGAAAAGTTTCTTTTCTGGACCTTGACACAGCCAGCAGGCAGAAAAGTAGATAGAATACAGATGATAGCTCTCAAGGAAGTTCTCCTCGAAATATGCTGCCATATCAACTGAAGTGTATATATGTCTGTGGTCCACTATGGCTACCATTTTCGGTATAGAAGATATTGAAAGCTGCATTCGTTTCTTTTGCCACTTGGGAACAGAAATCCACAACAAGCTGGAAATGGTCACACATATTTGGTGTATTTGGGTCTTATAAAGTGTAAAGCTAATGTGTTAGCAAACTATTGCCTGTTTACACATCCAGCAGACATGGAGCAACATAAGCACACAGTCATTTAGCTGCTCAATGCTCCATTATGTTCAGTAGTTGGTAGCTAATGTTGTCTGTCTGCTGTTTGGTGTTTGGCAGTGGGTTTATCAGAGGTTGATGAGAGCAGTGGTAGTGGTAAGAGTGAACCAAAAGTTGCCGGCCACAAAACCAAAACAATGAGCTGGAAGACATTAAAATACTCAAAAGGTTATGTGTAACTGAGTTGCGTGAGAGAAGATTGTTTTGTTTAGTTTCATTTTTTTAAAAGGTTAAATAATGTCCTAAAACAGCAGGGCACTGTAGCTTTTAGCAAGCAAGGAGTAAATAGTGCATTTGTTTCACCAATGGATTACAACACATTTGATGAGCTAGTGAGTATTTGCAACAGCAGGATTTGACAGGGCCCATGGTGTTGGTAATAAAAAGCCACCCAGTGAGGCTCACTGATGTGTTATTAGTTACATAACAATGGCAACACTTGGTGGTGACCTTTTCATTGAATCTGTTTGTAATAAGAACAATACAAAATATCAAAAGACTATAGTTACTACTATGCTTTATCAGCTCACATAACTCACGTAGAAAACCCCCTCTGTCCACACCCGTCATATCGAAATAGGTGACCTGCGTCCCACAATTTCTGACAAAAAACATTTCACACCCTCTTCCTGTCATGATTGACCAGCTGTGTGGAGGTGAGAAACGAGCCCAGATTCCAGTAGATACTGTGAAAATGTAAGCCATTGACCCTATATTAAAACAAAATGCCAGTCAACAATTTGTCGTACAAACTATCCTCATTCTTGAATAAATAAATAATGCCATTCAGCTTGTGGAAAATAAGCCTCAGTGTTATATTTGATCTTACTACGCGTGCAGGAAAAAATAGACTGATGTGCAACAATTCTGAACCAGGTTTACATCTTACAGAGCACATTACTGGCTTGCTGTGCTGAGGTTTCTTCAGGCTCGAGAACCACATGTGAACCCCCATGGTGAGCTGCGTGCAGGCTGCATAAATATTTTGATAAAAAGTGGCCTAAAATTTTAATGGCACTAGTATTACTCTTCAAAACAAGTTTAATCTTTAAATAAAATGTATGGGCTCACGATAGAATCCTCAGTTTGTACAACACTACTTTAAGATGCCAATGGTACTAGACAGAAGTTTGTAAATTGATCCGTAAGGGTTGAGATGGAAGATTTATTGCAGTTCCCAAAGTGGTTTATATTAGACAGGTGCAAAACATGTTTTCTAAATGAGCAGACTCAGCTTCATTCAGATCATTTCATAAATCAAACTCATGTATAAATAAAAAATGATCTTAGGATACCATTAAAGATTCATTAGAATGTCCAATTTTTATAAATGAGGGTCCAGGTAATTTCTACACATCATATCAGCTTTCAAAACATGAATTCAGTATATACAATTTAAGGCTGAGTACTCCTATTGAGAAATTGATAAATCATCTTGTCTTTAGACTCATCTTGAGTCTAACAGGTGGGTAGATTTGCTTAAAGTGTGACCTCAAAGATATCAGAGATGCTTACGTTGATGGAGTAGAAGAAATCATGTGACCATGCCAAAAATATCCTCACATTTTCCATCACACTGCGGTCACTTTGTTCACCTGGCACTGCGACCTCCTCTTATTTTTTCCCAGCATCGTCCAACCTCTTGGCTCATTATCTGACTCTGCATTCCAGTATCAATCTAAGCAACTTTGGTATTGTATAGTGACAACAAATGTAAACAAAACTACTACAGCCATGCTAGCAGCTCTGTGAGGCTGCACAGCGGTGCTTTAAATTAAATGCTAACATAAAAAAAACCCATCAGTATGCTAACATGCTGACGTTAAACACAGTTTTACCACAACACATTATAACTAGTTAGCAATAAACACAAAGTGCAGCTGGGGCTGATGGGAATGTCATTAGTTTTGCAGATCAGGTGAGAATTCAAAGCTATTTCAATTCATCCTGAGGGGAACACATTTACAAATGTCATTGCAATCCATCCAACAACTGTTGAGACATTTCACTTAAAAAAGATAAATATGAACCTCATGGTGGCCCAAGATGAGAAGTCAGAGGATCGCCAGAGTCAGTATGTGTACAGAATTAGTTTGCTGAGATTTCAGCCTGGACCAAAGTGCTGGACTGACCGACAACAACAATCTTTTCTAACCCTTATGCCATGCCGCTAACATGGATGAAAAGACAGTATTCATAGGGTACTAAAAAGTTCTTGACCTTTAAGTGTTGATAGACACTATTCTCCCACAATGCAATGCACAAAAGGAAATGAAGCTGCTGGATAAAATCAAATTTTGGATGTTGGTTAAATGGCTCCAATAACATCTTAGAAAAATAACGTAATAACTTTATGTGTTGTGGCAGTATATAACAACTGAAGTAGACAGTATACTATAAAGATTAGTATATACAAGCAGTGTGTAATATGGAACTTGGAGCTTGTGTCTCAGGCTGTGCTGAGTTCAGAAGAAACTGGACACAAATGATGTGAGGTAACTGAAGAGAAAAGGGAAATACAGGAGGATGAGAAGTGTGTGGAGGACTACTACTGAGCTGGATACTCAAGACCTTGTGATTATCTGGGGAACTATTTAAAAGAGCCAGACAAGGGGCAGAGACTGCATGAAGAGCTGCTGACAGAATTACAGTAGTTTTATGTGATGTAAAATCTTATGTTAGAACTGCAACGAAGGAAAAAGGGGGTGAAGGTTAACAGCCCAGCTTATTTTAAATCCAGACAGTCAGAATCAATTTCACTGCACTTCAAATAAGAAATACTAGCTGGACAAAGGAAATAAAACATATCTTCTTCTTTGTCAAAGTAAGGCCTCCGTCAGCTCTGTTCCGCAGTGAAACAAACAAAAGTACATCCTGCCAGCTGTGAGCATCTTGGCAAACAAGTCATTCAACAATTGAGACTAACAACAGCTGCAGCTAACAGTTAAAAAACACAGGCATTATAAAAGAAACCTTGGATAGGAAAACAAAATCAACATTCCTATTTCACAACCACAACTTACCATTACGAATAAAGATATTGTATTTATTGAGGCCTATAAATATCCTCAACAGTATCTGAATTAAAAACCCAACAATCAAAAGATAGCACAACTTACCATTATAAAGATTCTATATTTATTTGGGCCTATTAATATAATAAAGTTGATCCACTGTTGCGACCTCTACGGGGAGCAACTGAAAGTGTAAAATAAATAAATAAGTTACATCCTCAAAAGTATACAAAATCTGAATAAAGAACAATGGAAAAAATAGCACAACTTACCATTCCCTGGAGCCAGAGAACTTTAAATGAAACTTCCACGAGGTACTGAGACGCTTCCACAGGCGATTTGAATTGTAGAAAGATGAGAAATGGAAAACCAATCTTCCACAGCTGCACTGAAAAATAACTGCAGCAGGAGCAGTAATTTACAGGCCATCAGCTGGCCTGTAAAAGTTACAACCACAGGCAATTCAGGCATGCACAGTTTAACAAGGACCCATAATGAAAAATCTACAGTCTCTCTGCGATAATAGCAGCACATGTAGATGCTGTTCTCAGTCATAAAAGCATAAAAAGTCAAGAAAGTTTGAATGCATTGAGTGATCGATGACAACTGCAGTGTGCATCTTCAGGGTCAAACAATGCTCTGATTGGATTCAAACAAAGACAGCATGTAGCAGTGAGATCTTATCAGCATCTGTCTCCAAGTAGATATTTTCCAGATAGTTTTTTTGTCTCCATCAAGGATTAAAAGATTATATAAAACAGTAGAATCTAAACATAAAGAATTCTGTAAAAGTCAACTATGAACCTTTTAAATGTATATGTTATGTTATATTCCACTGATCTTAACTTGACTCCATAAATAATAACACCTTGGTAGAAGTCTGATATTCTCGGGTTTAATAGACCCTTTTCACGTCAGATATTTTGACTTGTCAAAGCAGGAAAAAAGGTGGAATTAATAAAATTTATGGTGGCTGGATTCCATTTAGGTGATCCACTTCCAGGGCTCTGGTATTGTGCACTCACTGACATGGCTTACTGGGACATGTATTGTTAATGTTATTAGTTACACCTGTGCTTTTCCTGCTTTGACAAGACAAACATGCTATTGAAAAGGGTCTATTTGGGTGATAAATGCTGCCAGTAAATTTATTTTAGAATAGTTCACTTCCATCTTTACTGTGCCACATTGGATATCTATTTTTGCTGCATAGCAAAAACAGACACACATGTAAAAGGATTAAACACGGTGTATGTACACCAGGGGTATGCACAGAACTGCTCATACAAATCAATGTTTTAATAAAAAAACTGAACTTATATATGTATTTTAATTTACATTTAGTTTATTCATTCATTCAGTTTCGTCATTTGTTCCTTCATGTTCTAACTCTGCTGTCATTTCAGACCCAGCTGCTCCCTCCAGCCAGTCCTCTGATTATAGATTCACCTCACCTGTTCACCCTCCCCACTCACCTGTGTGTCAGTCCTTTATTAACTCCTTATATACTGGTTCATATCCACTAGCTCTCTGCTAGATTCACTTAACCAACTTGAGATGTAATCATCGTTTAAAATATGTTCAGAAATACTCTGAAATACTCCCCCCTGAAGACCCCCCCAGCTTACAGTTGATCAATGATATCAATCCAGTTCACGGTAGATTTTTGAATCATCAAAAGCGAGCAGGGAGGTGATCTTATTGACTGACAGTGCTCGGGTATGATTCTTTACTTTCTGAAATGATGAATTGTGACGTCTCCGAGCACATTTTTCTTTCTCTTTCTTTTTTTTTTTAAGTTCACTAGTCTCAAAACAACTAAACCAAACACCAGTGGTTTAATATTTGAATGCCCCCAAATATTAAATACACAGAAATAAACATATTCCTGTGTAGCTACACTTTGTCAGGGGACATATTTCATAAATATTTTTGGTTAATATGTACAAATTGCCCCATCCATATTGTAATTCATACACATAAATAATTCAGGTTGTATGTGACCTTCGGTACAGATAATTTATAAGGTCCCATTTTAAACCACAAGAGTTTATTCTTTGCTCATGAGTTGTTTTCCCGACAACCATTAGTGGATGTTCAATGGAAAACTATTTGGCTTGATGAGTACCGAGTAGTATTGTGTGTTAGATAATGGATGGACTTTGAAAGCTATACTGTCCCCTTTCAGTGTTTTGTATGCTGAACAGAATGACTTCAACAACACACAAATGGACTCTATAAAAGAAGCGGGATAGCTATTTTGTTTAAAGTCTCTTATTTAATATTAAATACATTACTCTCTATAAACATAACATTTATCCACATAAAAAAGCATGTACCACTATTTACACTCAACCCCTCAAAAAGAGTCCTATCATACAAACAAGCAACATCCTGTATCTATTCAAAAACATCCCTTTCTGTACTCTTTATGTTAGTGATTGTCGCAGCATTTCCTTCACATTTATTTAGCTGCAGGGAAATCCAACAGTGGAGGACCGACACCTTCCCTAGAAATGTCAATACAAGGAAAATTCATCATTTAACCTTATTGCTAAGCTCATTCAAATATTAACACCTGCAACTGCACAAATGCCCATATTACCATTTTGTCGACTAGAGAGTCTTAAACTGCGACATCCATTGGAATTGGTTTGGACATTTGCAGCAAACCTGCCACATCTACACTGATTTACCAAGAAACACTTGATTATCTCAGAATTTTGGTTTAAAAAGTGATAAATGTTGTACTGACATTCAATATTCCTGAAATAAATGCTATGAAAAAAGACAAAACATTGTTGTTGCCCTTTCCAGTTTAAAGTAAATTATTGTATAGGACATGAAATGTCTGTGTGCCATGTACATAAACCAGAAGCCTATAACTCAAGGCTTCATGTCTAACTACAATGAGCTATAAAACCACTAATAGCTTGGTTGCTATTCAAGAACCTTAATTTGCCTCCGTAACATGAGAGTGATCTTGTGACAAAAATTGTAGCCACCAAGCTAATTCAAGCCTCCACCTTAGTTTTCCTCTTAGAGGTTCTGGATTTGGATGACTCAGGAGGTTCTGGGGAGCCGGGAGGATCAGTAGGCGGGCTGGGGGCATTTTCCACATCAGGTTCTGGCTCAAGGGGCATGGAGGGGCCTTTGGAAACTCCTGAAAATAACACAAGCAAACAGCTGATGCCATTTTTTTCATCTAAAAGTGCACAGAAAATGTGTTTAAGATCCCAAGATTTAAACAAATGAAACAGTTTGTTGGTAACATTATATCTGTAGCATAATTGAGGAACTTTAAATGTGATTGATTTGTGGCATTACTGTCCCCACGCCTTCCACTGACATGTCGACATCAAACCCAGGACTATAAAACCTGAATCAGACTCTGAATTGAGATACAGTCACACTTCGCTCCCATTCACTTCAACTAAAGCCAACAGAACAGACAAATTCAACCATGCATTTCCTTCTTTAATGCAATCTCAAGCTGCTTTTAGTGAACCCGCAGGTCAGTTACCATTACAAGATGCCAATAGACCTTTTTCACGGCAGCCATTCTGACATAAAATAGTAGGGTAAAGAGTGTTACCAATGATACTAATTAAGGTTTTATTCCATTCTGATCAAAAAGAGTCAGGTGCTGCTCTTGTGCATGTTGGCTCACTGCAAAAACTCTGCTACACTAAATGGAACAGGGCCTTGATTACTATAATTCGTAAAACCTGCGTTTACCCTACTATTTAATGTCAAAATGGCTGCTGTGAAAAAGGATAATGGTAAATGCTGGTGTAACAGTTGCAACAAGTAGAGAAGAGTCATTAGTCAACAAATTAAGTACACAACAATATGTACTTTGCTAACATTAGCCACCATAAGCTACTGGTCATGGAAAAACTATACTAAATGGAACAGAACCTTAATCAGTATCGCTGGTACCGTTCAGCCCAATAGAAACACTGATGCACTGTTTGGAAACAGAGAATTCATTATTCTAACATGTACCAATACTTTGTTTCAGCAACATCAGCAACTCTAACGCTGGAATATTTATTTATTACGGGCATTGAAACCATGACACCATCTCATTTTTTGAGGCAAGTTTTGTTGAAGTGAAGCCTAATATGACTGTACCATTACACAAAGTTAGACACTGTATATAATTCAATTTTTCAGCTGTGACATCCCACAGATGGGCAATTTAAATTTAGCGTGTTTAAATGGTGCAGTTTCATCACATTAAAAGGTTGGTGGAGCATTAATGAGAACCAGTTTGATGCTTTAATGGTACATTTATAACTTTAATAACAAAATGTCCCCCCATGACAAAAACAGTTCTTGTTTGCACACACAAATGAGATGTAGGGGAGTAAAACATATCAGTAAAAAACACTGAACTCACCTTTCTAAAGATTTACGATGCTTTCATTTGGACAAATAACTTTCTTCATACCTTTAATTTTCAAAACCACACTGCACTGTATGACAGTTTGTGAGATTTCTTTACAAACCCAAACCGAGTTTCAGGGGTGAGTTTTTTTCCATATACAGTGTCTGAATTTTAATACCTACCAAGATACAGAAGGTCCCTGCCTGTCATAGATGAATCCTGACCTGCAGCAAAATGTATTTACAGACTGCCTGTTACAGAATAGCAATACATATACTGGCACTTTAAACAGTTTCTCTAGCAGTAGCTTGATGGTATACTACTTAACATTAACTAGCTGTTATGTATATTTACTAGCTATATATTTGTATATTCACAACAAGTTGGTTGTTACATGCTGGTTGTCGAGTGTTAGGACGCAGATAGATTGAGCTGTGTCATTATGTAAAATATCTGTCACCTCCACTGTCTCCCTGTCACACAACAGGTCCAATTCAAAATCCTCCTCCTCACTCACAAAGCCCTCCATAACCAGGCCCTCTTCTACCTCACTGACCTGCTCCACCACCACACTCCTTTCTTCAGCCTCCGCCTCCTCTGATGCCAACCTCCATAGCTGCCCCCTCCCTCTGGAACTCTCTCCCCAACACATCCGAGACTGTACACATCTGTCCACGTTCAAATCAGTAATCAACTGAACCCATCTTTTCAGAACTGCTCATTAATTGTTGTGTTCTATATTTTGTAGTGCGTTGTTCCTATGCTCATTTTAAGTGAAGAGGCTTTGAGTATCATGAAAAGCGCTTATTAATATTATTATTTGTTAACAGCTAAACAAAAGCTGTAGAAAACACAGCCACAGGCTCTTGTGCAGAAAAGCACTTCTGTCCACTTACATTTGAGAGCTGTAAGCTGCAACAATTATTTCAGAGTGAATTTATTAGCTTACCTGTGTGTCATTTCTCCACACTACAGACTTTCTTTTGTTGCCAAGAATATATACTGCTTAGAGGTTAGCTTCTTTTTCACATATTCCATTTTGCCTTAGCCCATATATTCAATCTGCTACAGTAGTTTGGGCAAGAGGCTGTGAACACACAGGGAAGAGGTATTTTAAAGTTTCCATTTAAAGTGAAAAATTGGGCTTTGGTTTAATGGCAAGGGGTGGAGACTGTGAAATTTGTCATCACCGACACAGAGAGTATAATGCTGGACTTTTCTGATGAAAAATAATTTGAGCTCACCTCATTTTGAAAAAAAGGAAACAGGTATTATTCAGCCTGGCCCAGTTTCATCAGAACCTGACTGTGAGCTGGACCCTATTTCAAGCTTTACCACTAAAAGTTGTGGCAAACCAGAAGCTACACCAAGTGTCAGAATATTAAGTGACACCTTCTACAACACATGCTGGCAGTTTGTACCTGCTGGCAGCTGGATGTTCTTGTTGTAGCTCGCAGCAGAAGACATGGCTTGGCCCAGAGCTTGGTTAGTACCAAGGGGAGCACCAGGGGTTTTGGTGGCTGATGCAGAGTTTAGTTTTGATTTGGAGTCCTTGCCTGGTTTAGTCCACACCAGACTCTCTGTCACCTGCAGGGCAGCTCCCATCTTCTGAGCCATGTCCATTAGCTGTTAGTGACAAGTAGGCAAACACTTAAAAATATAAGTAATGGCTTCAACAATTGACTTTGAGACATCAACAGGATCTTAAGTACCTCAGAATCAAATTCAAGGTTGCTACTACTGTCTCGAAGTAGGTTGACTTTCCTCTCCATCTCCTGATACTGATCCAGAGCTCCCTTCTTTTCACCATGATTATAGAGGAAGATGGCAAAGTTCAGGTTTACCAGAGGGTTGGATCTGTAGGGGATTGATCACCAAGAAGAAAGGGAAAACGATTAAACGACTCCGTTTCAGACATTCTACATTTAAGGTAAAAGGTGTAAGACTGACTCACTCGTCCATTGTCACAGCTTGTTCATACGCTCTGGTGGCATTCTCTACATCCTCGAGGTTGGTCAGAGCCACTGTGAAGAATAAGTATGAGAGGTTTAAACTTGAACTGAAATATACTGTCGAAAGCAGAATCAGATGACTGTTCAACAAGGCACTGTTATGAATCTAATAATTGCATTCCCATTCAGCATGTTCAGTTTTAGTATTTAGTATGTACTTTTAGATATAGTTTGTACCCTTTATTAAGTACTAAATGAATACACAACAGTAATTGTTTCCATTATGTAAAGATGTGATCCAATAATGAATAATTTCTCTTACTCAGTACCTGCCAGCAACATGTAGAGTTCCCCCATACGTGGGTTCAGATTGATGGCTGCGCTGAGGAAATGGAAGGCAGAGGCATACTGCTGCATGGTCAAGTGTACCAGACCCAGGTTGTACAACACTTTCCAGTCAAAAGGAGACAAGTAGTGGGCCCGCTTCAGACAGCTGATGGCCTGTGGGACAAATGAAGTTGGGAGAAGTCAGGAGCTGACAGGACTATTATGTGAGTATATTAATAACATATAATCCCATTAAGAACCTAAGAAACAACAGATTCTGAACAATGGTGGATTTTTAATCATTTACTGACATATGGACCACATCAAGTAGCAATGTATTTATTTATTAATATGCTCTCAACTTTCTGGCTCCCAAATTGATAAAAATACATTACATTCCAGCTAATTGTTTTACAGTATTCAGGTGGACCTGGGCCTTTAAATAAAATATTTACTTTATAGACAGTTAGGTAGTACAGTGGTTTCCAGTGTAGGAGTCCAGCCTCCAAAAGTGTTACAAGATAAATCTGAGGGGTCTAGATGATTAATGGGAAGGAAAGAAGAAAGCACAATCTTCTGTGACACAAATCTGTATTCATTATTTTGACTTTTCTTCAATCTTTGCATTTTATCTGAAATATTGGATTATTCACTTCAAAAGGTTATTTAAATGAAACCATCTGAGAAGTTTAGAGGGGAAATGTGTCGTTGGTGGAACTGTAAACATGGACATGTGAGAAGGACCCCCAACTAGACAGTCTTTATTCATAAGAAGTCACAAAAAAGTTTGGAAACAACAAAGCACTGTATTTTGTAGGCTTATTATGTGTTTTTTGTTTTTTTTTATGTAAAACTTAATCCGAAAAGTAAAGCACAAACTGAAAATAATCCAGTAAAGTACAAGTAATTCTAAACTGTAAAATGTAACAGTAAATGTAAGTTACATTTCACCACTTTTGGTATTTACTCTCAAAAATGTCCAATTTTAGGGAACAGAAGAGACTGAAAATCATATACTAGTCCTAAACTGATGGAAGTGAATCAATAAACAGTATTACTCACAGCTACATATTTCTTTTTTCCAAAGAAGCACATGCCGATGTTGTTCCAGAGAGGGGGGCTCTCAGGCACACTGCATGCTGCCACTCGGTACTTGTTCATGGCCACATCAAAGTCACCATGGGTCTGCATCATACTGCCTGCAGCAAGAATGGCCTGGGAATAAAAACAATAATTAGGGAGATATTAAAGGAAGATGTACCCTTTGAAAGTGCACATGATTAAAGACAAACTGTGCCACCTGATATTTTGATTGAACTGATTTAACAGAAGTCCAACACACCGTCCTCAGGTAGCTTAGTAGCAAACTAAGTTTATACCAAAACATAATGTGTGTTAAATACCCACATACCTTATAATTGTTGGGGTCAAAAGTGAGGGCATTTCCAAGGTGTTCAAAAGCTTTTTGGTATTTTCCAAGCTGGCAAAAACATGAACACAGAAAATTATTATAATCTACTCCTTTTTTAGATGTTTCTGACACCTACAGTAAATGTCACTCACACAATCTCGTAGTGCTCGTCGCTTGTGCACACAGAATTGAACTGAAAAGGTTATTAAAAAATCTACCTACCTGTAAAAACAGCAGGCCAAGAGTAGTCAGGAGTTCAGTATTCTCTGGAAAGAATCTGAGTAGAGACAAATCGAATGAAAAATGTCACATTATCTATGCCTGTAATTACATTTAATGCCTGCACTTATTCTTAAGCAAACATAGTTGATATTCAGGGAATCTGCTGATTATTCAATCAGGGTTTGATTCAGCATAATTGTGGAGTATTAATTATAACCTGTGGGGGGAGAGTGGCTAAAAAAAAATGGTAGAAAAGAGGCAGATCGGCATTAAAATAAGATTCACAGTGGTATGTCTCATTAAAAGCAACACCAGTTTTGGGGCACTTGATTAATTCATTTAACCCCAACAGGAGGTAGCCATAATGAGCTCTATTACAGACACTGATGTCATTTCCTTATTTACGACACAGTCTAATGTTTAAATATTCAACACGTGAATAGAAGTGGAAATGAAGAGAATTTATACTGAACTGAAAATGGCCCCGGGTTAAAATGTGGCAAAGCTGGAGCTTTGTGTGAGATTGAAGGAACACCACTTATTGAAATGAGCTCCAAAGACTGAAAATCATCAGATAAATCAAGAGGGAACCCATTGGAAGTTTCCAACCTCCTCTTAAACAGCATGTTTTAGGGCAATCTCTTTTAGTGTTTTGAAAGAATGTCATCATGAAGGAAACTGTCATGCAGAGACTGTGTAATAATTAACAGATTTTGGTTTATTTTATTTATATTATTTGAGTTTGATGAAAAAAATGTATACAGAACCATAGTGGCAGTCCATAGTACCAAATACCTAAAATCATTGGTTATTTTAAATCAGTTCCACTTTACTTACTCCACTGCCCTCTTATACACTTCGATGGCCTTGTCAGTGTCTCCAGCCAGCAAATGAACCTTCCCAAGCATCAGGAAGGTCTTGTCGTGTTTATTTATCTGGAGAGCTATGTTTAGATGTTCTTCAGCCTGACAGAGACAGAATATCAGAATGATCAAATCACCAGGAGAATGAGTGCAATTTGTTCTGTATAGTGTTGGCAAAATCACAATACTCACATTTTTGAAGTCTTTGATGAAGAAATAGCACAACCCCAGATTATGACTGATCTCCTGAGGTGAAGAAATGGCAAATTATACATGGGGCGTTGGTGCATGCTTAATTGAACAGGGTTGGATAAAGGATGAGCTAAATTTGATTTCCAAATACAAAAGTTATTATTAGACTTATTAGAATAGCTATGTGGAATACAGATTCTACAGTTTTACTGACAGTAGTATTAGAGGGGATGATTTAAATATCCAAAACATACAAGTGTTAGTGATTAATGGTCCTACCCGGTTGGTTTTATACATTTTTCATAGGTTTCAGAGTAAAAAAAAAAGCCCTGGATCACTTTGAAAGTTCAACCACGAAGTTCTTTTTGAAAGAAAATGATGCGTAAGAGAGTAAAATAATTTGTCTGGGCATTTTCCATCCTAAATGTGGAGAGAATTTCTTGGGAGAACTTCACGCTGTGTATTCAGAGTGAAAGACGCCAGGCCCACTAAATACTTTCCTTTACTAAGTTTAAGACTCAGTATGAGAGCGTTTTTCTTCTTCTCACCCAGTCTTTCTCGTTGAGCCTTGCAGCTTCATGATAGAATTCAATAGCTGCCTTGTGCTTTCCCAGGAGAAATCTACGGTAAGAATAAACAACAATAATCCATTTTAGAAATTAACCAATCTTAATTACTGCATGCTGAATAGATATTCTTACAAGCCTGCAACAGTGAAAATAGTCACTGGGGGTGGATTAATTTTTCCCAACAGTATAAAAAACAAACATCTTGTCATGACTGGCCTGCAGTTTGGCTGTTATCACTATATATTGCTCTCTTATGTCTGTCTTGTTAGTTAATGGAGAAGGGTTGATGGACCACAGGCTTCAGGGCAGCGGACTTACAGTGATCTGGCGACTTGCTTGAGATTGTCAGTGCTGCTGGGATTAAGGATGGCACAGCTCTGAAAGAGCTCCAGGGACTGTTGGATCTTGCCCTCAAGACGTAAGATTAGTGCTGTGGCAAGAAATTAAAGCACAAAAAAAAGAGGATCTTCATCTACATGAGGAAGTAAAAAGACACTTTAAAAATCAAAGGCACAGCATGAGGTCTAGAGAGCAGATTTTGGGGAACTAAATGATGTATTGGGGAGCTTGGGTGTGGACTACCACAGAGCTTTGAATTTGGTGGAGCTACTAATTAAAATCATACATGTTACATGTGTGAAAGGGAAGGGTTACTATAAAACTACGGCTCACCTTGAACATATATGGCATATTCACACATTCCATTAGTCTCCTGCAGTTGTTCTTTGATGATCGCCTACATGGACACAGAACGGGAGACAATTTCTTCAACTGATGTGTGTGTTATTTTATACACGAAAAAACTACTACTAACATTTCAGGCCTTGTTAACTCCAATGTAATTCACTCTCCAAACTACATGCAGTCCCAACCCAAGACTCTTTTGTGGCGGTGCAACGACCAGTAGCAGCAGCGCTGTCACGGTTTGGTATTTTCCTAACCTTGAAATTTGCTTTGCCTGGCTGTGTGGTGTTCTGGTGCCCAGCACAGAGCTCAGGGTGCACAGTTGGGAGAAGAGGCACAAATAGATGGCAGGTTCATTCAAATGAGGCAGTGCAGAGGAAGTATTGCTATGTAGGTGGACAATTTAGGCTTAGACTTTGCTCCTCTCAGAACCACATCTCTTTATGGTGCAACATCAATCTGAGGATTTTGTCAACAAGAGAAAACTGAATACTTGGAGTAAATGTGCAGAACTAACAGAATAATGCTTAAAATGTGAATAATCTATTTTAATTAACAATTCTCTCGGCAGTAGATGCTTTTGAATCTGTATCAAAAAATGTTTAACGTAGCAAGAAGACTGGTAAATCAGTCTTTATGTATAAATGAATATGAGTGAATCTAACAGTATCTGTTATCTACAGCTGTTTTATACTGTATGAAATAGTTCTCCTCCAGTTCATTAAATCTCTGCAGCCATCTAAAGGCAGCAGGACAGATATGTTGATAAATCAGCAGCCTGCAATTAGAGAAGTGCAGTGCCAGAGCGCAGTGCCATCACGCACGGCATACACCTCTACACACATCAGGCGGGGCCGCTGTAACTCGGCACTCTGCTCGTTTATGCGAGAGACACTGGATTACCGAGGATTATTAATCATGTGTGTCACAGCCTCCTTTCCAACTTTTAAAAAAAATTCTGTGCTTCATGTATGATTCTTAAGTCCAGTGCTATGAAGCAAACACTACTGTGCCACATCTTAAGATATGATGTAACCATGTGCAATGTGAAATAAACAATAGAAACAGTAGAATTCAAATTGAAATAATGTCGGATAGATGCAAACATATAAACTGCTTCATTAAACTATTCTGTATTATTTGTTTCTATCATCATTGCACTAACTGTCTGTTAAAAAACCTCACACTATCTGCCTGAATAAGGCCAATGCTTTATTTGTTGAGCTGTTGTCGTCATGCGTCACTGCGATTGGCTCAGATGTTTCAGAGCGATGAGACCAGTGATGTGACTGGCTGAGTGTATTTATTAATCACAACACCCTCTGATCTAAAGTTAGAAGGAATATTCCAGTAATATATCTTATAAGCACAGGCATCTATTCAGAGATTGTATTAAATACCTGCTGGTTTCAATATACAGGTCAATGCAGTTTATTAGGCCGTAATAAAGTGATGTTAGACAGAAGGCTGTACATGCCAGGCCTTGATTATCTTCATTATGTTTAAAAGGTCAATCAGACCAACACTCAACACAGGTCAATGAAAGACTAAACCACAGGGAGAGTGGTATAATGACGGTACTTTACCTTGCAGGTATCATAGTCTTTGTGGATGTAGTGCTGGTGGATTAGCCAGTTTCTCCTCTCCACGATGAGAAGATCTGGAGCTGGGAGGAAGAATATAATAAGATGAGAAGACTATAATGTAAAAAGTCTGGGATACTTTTAAGCTGATTACCCTTTACTGTTCAGATGATGTCTTATTTAGTTGATAGCTGAATAATTAATCCTGAACGTGCCCTCCTCTTGCCGTCATTAGTAAGTCTCTGATCTGACAGTTAACACAGATGTAACACTTCTACCTAAATCCGCACGCTAAATTTAAGTTAATTCACCAAGCACACTGTAAATCTTACCTTGTTAGCAAGTTTTTACTCACAAACTGATGGCAAGAGTTAAGTCTGTTTGGACTATTTTTAATTCATACAGCATTTTTTTTTTTTATTTGCCATCTGAATAAATGATCCTGAAAGCACCCTCCCACTGCAGTCACTAGCAAGTCTTTGATCTGACAGTTAACATAGATGTTAACGCTTCAACCAAAAACCCTGGGCTAAACTATAATCAATTCATCCGCCACGCTGTAAATGTCACCTTGTAAGCAAGTTTTTTGTTACAAACACTTTTTTTTTTTCTGTCACTCTTTTAATGTCTCGGCAGGTTGAGATATTCTCCCCGTTGCCAGGGCAACAATGTCTCTCGCAAGCCAGGTGCTTGTGACAGAACAGAGAGGGTATAGAGACAGACTGAAAGAGGGAGGCTGAAGGTATGAGCAGCACAATACAAAGCCAGCTTTAGAAAGGGTTAGGTAACCTCAAGAACTCCCCCACAATGCTCCAAGTCTTCTTCCCAGTGGAGTACAACATTTCATTTCACAAGGAAGCAAACGTAATTCCAATTCGAGCGAGTTTGATTCTGGTAATCCTGTTATCTTGCACCTACTACCTTCTGAGACTAAAAATAGGATTCATGGCAATGTAAAATGAAGTGCCAGGCTTTGAGTCTACCACTGACTTTGGGGGATATCATTAATGAACTGCCTGTGTAAAGAAATACAGTGTGAATTACACTAAAGCTCCCTTCTGTTTTTATCTGTCAGCGCTTCAAGCAGTGTTCTGTTGATCTGCTGCTAGAACTGGATCCTCTTCCAGCGACTTCAGAGAAATCCTCTCCATCGCTGAGTGCGAAACTGCATGGGCTTCACACGTTTGCCCCGTCAAGATTCAGAATCGCCCTATTTGTAGCACCCTAATCCGCTTTCTTCCTGCTGAGACAGCAATAATATTCTTGTCTCTGGGTTTCAGCTGTGGCCCTGCGGTGCTCTAGTCTCCACATACAAAGCAGGGCACATTTGGTGAGGAGAGATGGGATACACGTCTGACACATATTCCTGCAACGACTGTATGAAACAAGGATAGAAAGGAGCGAGGAAGAAGAGCGCAGCGAGAGGTCTCCTAAATATAGGTCTGTGAAAAACTTCATCCCAAAAATTGAGGAATTTTCTCATTGTTATATTTGATCTGGCTAATGCTAAGACAGCTTTGCCTTCCATGTGATTCAACCATCTGTTAAAAGGGGATAAGAGCAGAGGAGAGGCATGCTGAGATCAAAAGACACATGGGGAGAATGTAATGCAAAATACGATGAAAATTATTTTGGAAGTTTTACCACAAAAACTTCAAAAACCCTTGGTCTTGTCTGCTCTACTTACAAAGCTGACAGAAATGAGTGTCAATATCCTGAAAAAGACTAAATAAGGCAGATTGCTTTATTAATATCAAGTAATTGACACTTGATTCTATAAAATGGAAACATGTTGTACTTGAAACACGTAATATCACCGTATACCATTGGCAATCTTTTAAGCTGGTTTAAAAGAAACAAATTTTAGGTCGTTCTTACGCATACTCTTATTATTGCCTCTTGGTTGTTACCAGCTAAGAATGTAGTAACTGCATTGCACAAATAAAGCAACATAATGAACTTATTGCACATTAAAATAATTAATTTTGTGTGCATTAGATAACCCTAATTACATTTCATGATGGTAATTACAGAAGGAATATGAGTTCAATAGCTTATGGAGACAATTAAACTGAGATTTGTGTCTTTTTATTTGATTATTTTTAGACTTTTGAGAAACAATATGGTTCACTGTTGACTATGGCTGACCACATTTCATAATCCAATGATAGTTGGGATTCTAGACTTCATAACTCAATTATTTTATACTTAACACTTTCTTCTTAGAGCACTTAAATCACTAATTATATTTGTTAATACCGTATGTGTAAGACATGATGTAGTCACAGTTCCTTGTAGAGAAGAAGGTACGTTCTTGCATCTGACTGCCATTCAAATTTTTAGCTCAGCAAGTTCCAGTTATTGTTCTTTGTACTCTGTAAGCCTGTGTACGTTCTTACAGCTTTATATTACATTTTTATATTTACTTATTTTTATATTGCATTCTATTGTATAGTTATTCCAAATATTATACTCCTGATGGTTGTTTTCTTTTCCAATATTGGCATATTAGAGTCATAAGCATAGTTACAAATGTTACTGTTTTTGACCTGACTTTGGCTTTTATTGCTTTGAATTAAAATCCATTCTTTAGTCTCCGTATTTATTACTTCATTACTCAGTCATCTGGTTTTGATTTCATTTGACTCTTTAAATTATACTCAGTACACCACAGTAAGGCTTGCATGCTATATCAAATGCATGGCAATAAAACGGCATACAATACGATAACATAGCAGACACCTAATTGCTCTCGTAGGATTTGCATTCTTAGCAGTGCTGATGATAATTAGAAAACACTGTGAAACAAAACAAAAACAAAAAAGCTTAACACATGAGCAACAGCGGTTAATGGGACATTAGTTATGATGACAATATATCCTCAATGATCAGCAAACATCGTCCACACAGAGAAATATCTGGAACACAGCTTCTGCCTTTTAGGGACGGTAGAGAGAAGGGTGAGGGTGACCTCTGCAGGACGATTAGTACCACACTCACTATCCTGTACCGGTTACAGACAAATTGTCAGAAATGAATGACAAAATAATGAGTGTCAAAGGAATTATCTGTGTATGACGAGTTGTGAGTGTCAGCTGTCAGACGGTACCTTTAGGTGCCCGGCGTTTCTTGGCTTCAGTAGCAACTGGGAGCTGAAACACATGAAATACAACGAAACCAAATCAATAAGTAACAGGGCACCATACATACATTGCATTGCGAAATATTTATCAGTGTTTCCCAGGAGAATTATGCACAGTGGCCCCACCCAAAAAGAGTGTTGCATATAGTTCCCTCCTGTTACTGTGTAGAAATACAGGTCAAAGTTCAGACTGACTGAAATATCTGCTTTAATGGTGTTGGTGTGTGATGTACAGTATGAATGTAGTATGTCCTTCTCAGGAACTGTAAACTGCAAAAGAGTTCGAAGCTGATTCGCTGATTTTAACTGTATATAGTCCTTGCTGAACAAACAGTTATCCAAACTGCTCTCCACCGGCTGTACATGTCGGAGAGAAGAGCCCCTCCCTCCTCACATACACCACAAATAAATGTTGTGGCAAACAATAATTTATTTACACGATATACACATTTTTAATTCGAAGAGCCCCAGCAAACTCACTCTGTCCACTGTCTACGGTATCAGACTTTAAGTACCCTGGTATACTATGTATACTGTTATTAACAATAACACTACCTTCATCTCTTCAGTACCTGGCTGCTATGACGACCCA
>NW_023339663.1:6283197-6288213 GCF_004916995.1 Morone saxatilis
TGTTTTGTTCTGACTTGTTCTTGTTTTGTGCTGCTGTTCTGTCTTGGCCAGAACTCCCTTGAAAAAAAGATTTTTAATCTCAATGGGACCTTTCCTGGTTAAATAAAGGTTTAATAATAAAAAAAGTATATATTATAAAATATATTTTATACTTATATATATATATATATACTTATAATGGGTTTTTACTGGTCTTGCAGACTGGATTTTTACACCAAGGGACAGTTTTTCCACATGTATGTTTCTGTTTTACAGTTTTTTCTTAATTGTTGAAATTAGAAACAAAATATATTTTGAGAATAGGTGACACCAACACCCAACCGTGTGTCCTAGAATGTAAAACAACAGCAGTCTGTAAAGGACAACCTTCATTTAAGACCAGTGATGTAAGAAATATTTAGGTCCTTCACTTAAGTAATTAATGTAAGCATACTCCATTACAAGTTAAAGTCCTCTAGTCCTATTTAAATAGAGGTATTATCAGTAAAATGTTTGTTTTTGTTTGCATATAAATAGCCTATTTGTTCTGTAGTAAAATGTCCCGTGTAACTGTAACTGTAATTTTTGTTAGTTTGTTATTACTGGTGCATGTGTGTAAGCAGCATTTCACTGTTGTAGCTGTTGGAGGTGGAGCTAGTTATAGTTTTATTCACAATTGTACGGGTAGTTAAGTTCAGTGGTTCCTAATCTAGGAACCCAAAGTGTCACAAGATAAATCTGAGGGGCTGTGAGACGATTAATGGGAGAAAAAAGAAGAAAGAAAATAAAAATAAAGTTTTAGTCCTCGCTTTTTGTGAAATATTGGATAATTTACACGTAAAATCCTCTCCGGTGGAACAGCTAAAAACTTAAGACATCAGAAATATAACAAGAAGCTTTACAGTTTATTGAAGGTTAAGACTGAGAACCGATTTCCAACAAATAAGCCTCCAGTAAATATGTTTTAAATAAGTCACCTAATACATATTCTGATCATTATCATCACTATAAAACAAATTTCTCTATGAAGACAAACATAATCAGATAAAACACTAATAACCAACAGCCTTGTGCTTAAATTAAAGAAATTGTAGGTTTCATCTGCCTTAAAGCTCCGAGGTTACATTTAAACAAAGTGATTTAGTGTTACAGTAACAAAAGATTAGAATTAGACAACATTTATTCACAAATAAAAACATGAAAATGCTAATACCTTACAACAAGTAGGTGAAGCTAGAAAATACAAATTATCTGCGTCTATTCAATAACATGACTTTTGTCTGCAGTATAATTACTATAATACAAAGTCAAAAGAATGGATAATCGACAGATATTTGTTCTTTACGCTCATGAATGCACCGTTTTGTTTTTTTGTTTACAATAAACCTGCACCCTGTCTTTCATTTTAACCACAACAAGGCTCCATACTATGACAGAAAAACATAATCGCTATTCTTAACAACTCAACATGAATTAAAATATTAAGTTAAACATCTTCATTTGCCCCCAGAAGAAGCTGTACATCTCACTTCATCAAAATCAGTAAGCCGATTAAAATTGTAGAAAAAAGAAACCCTTCATCCCGTCACCTTCATTAATCATCAGCTTATCCTATACAGTATTATACACATCAAAACATTACATTTAACTGCAACTGTGCTCATCAGTAGTGTAACATGTAACAGGATGCATCTCATTTTACAGAAAGCGGTAGTATAAACTGTACTTCATGTCCACAAGGCACAATGATAGACTGGTTACCTGTAACACTACCTGCTGCTGTTAATGAACAAATATGTATACATACCTGTACATTATGTGGCTCCATCATTCACTGATGGTAAAACATTCTCATGTCAAGTATGCTTTTTATATAATCGCAACTCTACACAGTGTTTATTTTTGAGGCCCATGATGTTATTTCTACATGACGAGTGAGAAAGAAAAAACCTTTTCACCAGCAGGATCTTAAACAATCATAGATTTAAATAAATTTAGTTTTTAACTAAACCCCAGTTATGTCAGTAGTGCACCGCAGATACTCCCACATTTATATCTTTATTCTATGTTAAATGCATTCCAGGGGTTATGCTGTTATGAGGTGAATTTATTTTTTGTCATACCCACTCTGCCTCATTTTTTGTCTTGTTTTGTTCAACTTCAGTTTCTGCTTTCTTACATTTCCCAGAATAACTTTGAATAGCATGGATTTTGAACATGCTGTCTGCTGTAGAGGCTGGTAAAGAAAAGGCACGAAGACTGTAGGAAACTGTCTAATTTCCCTGACTCCTGCCAAACGCTCCCTGGGCAGCCGAGGTGGCAGCACTTGCTGCTGCAGTCTGGACTGTTCGGTTGGTCAGGACTCCTTGGGAGAACTCCTGCTGGGCCTTGGTGAAACTGGCACCTGTCCTTCTGTACTTAGAGTGGACCTGGGGGAAGGGGGAAGGGGAAAAGGGACACCGGTTAGGGCAGATCAAATGTGGAACCACACCCGACAAATTAGTCAACTCTCACTATTCACACCTGCACACTTGACATATTTTGAGTGAGCCATTCCTGAGAGTAGGAGCCAATATTGGTCATTATTATTCATTTGTGTGTTCCTGCTTTGAATATTACACTTATACTTTATTTATCTGTTACAGAAAGAAATACATGCAGGCACGAAGTAGCTGCTTGTGGAGTCGATTTGTGGATTAACCTGTAAACTTTTACAGTGCGCTGAGATAAACAGCAAAGACATGTTTTATTTTCACTAGCTTTATTATACCAGAAGGAAAGTGGATTAATAAAAACCCCTCTTTGATTTTCATCTACAAGAGGAACACAGACGTGTCAGCTAAAGATTTACACTCAGCGCCAAGTTTTAGATCATTACACAATGTAAACTGAAAATTGTGTTAATAACTTCCTGTACAGTTGTGTTTGCCAAGGAGCTCTGGTTTTTAGTCACATTTGTTTATGAGTAAGGAGGCTAGTTGATTTTCTAGCGGATACATTTTTCCATCTCCCATTATTTATCTAACAATTATCTACTGGATTGTTGCATGTTTTGGTCGACTTGTTTCAGATACATTGTCTGTAGCCTCAGCTTCCTGACATGCTCAGAGTGTTTCTGAACCTTTATAACCCTTTAGCAGTTTCTAAATACTCATATTCCCTCTGATGCCTTGCCTTTGCCCCTTCATTGCAACTGCTGTTCAAACTTTTTTGCCACCCCCACTTTTAGTTTCTCTCTTTGATCTGCATGTGCCTTCACTGAGTTGGAGTAAAAATAAACTATATGGAGCCACGGTGAGAATACACATATTGCATTGTATATGTATGCTGAGCCATGTTCGACTTTCGATTTTGGGCCAGTTCAGTTAATTATAAGGCACTGCCATCTTTACCTTTACTGCAAACATACAGTATGTGTAGACTGCACTTCATGTTAAAATAGCAAACTTGGGGTTATGTAACCTAGCCAGACACACATGGTATATTTAACTTGATTGGTTAATTTTCAAACAGTAACCAGATTATCTGCAAAGGTGTAACATGACTTAATATTCCCTTTTGTGAAGAGACGTTGTAAAACATTTACATTAGCATACCATTTTTAGTAGGATGATAGCCAGGATAGCGTTTACAGTGAAGAAACCAGCCACAACCATCATAACCACAGCCACAGCCAAGTTTGTGCGGATCATGCTGATGGATGAGATCCATCCACTGTCAAAACAGAGACATACAAACGAATGTGTCATTTCACAGATTCTCTACACTGAGTGTCTATTGTACACTATACAGCAGAATTCTCTGGCATAAAATCATATGAAAATTACTGAGTTAAAGAGAAATAAGCCAACATCCTAACCTGCCCCAGGGACCAATGGAAAAGCATGAAATTTGAAAAAGTGAATGATGGGAAACGAAAAGCCTAATATATGATATACATGATATAGAAAAGAAACCCAAAGAGAAAAGTCCCAGACTTACAAAGCAGCAACCCAGACAAGTTAGGGCGGGAGGAATCTGTCAAAGAGATGCAAGA
Source organism: Morone saxatilis (assembly GCF_004916995.1). Classification (NCBI taxonomy): domain Eukaryota; kingdom Metazoa; phylum Chordata; class Actinopteri; family Moronidae; genus Morone; species Morone saxatilis. The sequence continues at coordinate 6,287,213 of NW_023339663.1, forward strand.
AAGGAGATACAGGGCAAGAATACACACACAGAGATGTGATGAGGAGACACACTGACCCATGCATACCCACATTTACTATAAATCTACCCAAAGCACAGTGTATAGACTCATTCTTAACAATGAAAATAGAAACGTATTGTTAGAAAAGTACAATTGTCTCATGCATTTACACCACACCTTCCAACATGATCATCACTCAGTTCAAAAGCTTCTCACTGACCTGTTTCCCCACTTGGGGATCCCTACAGTCTGGATGATGTACACTGCCACTTGGAAGAAAAAGACAAAAAAGAAGAAAAAGAAGCTGAAGGAGCTGTCAGACCTGGTGAGGAGAAACACAAATGACATGTTATTAATGATATTAGTATTTAAGAGTTTTTTTGCTGCCAGACTATCAGATATAGAAGTTACACTTAATTGAAGACATTGAAGGGTACAAGTTAGAAAAATGAGTCAAGGGCACGTCGACAATTTCAAGCCTCCATCTTCATTTTGACAAATATTAAGTCCAATTGGAGCAATTTGGAGTCGAGTGAAGATCTAAATGCTGTTTCAGATGTTCCTCCTCTGCTAAAAGTACAAGTCTTGGGGAGAACACGTTTTTTTCAGTGAAAAAAAAAAAAAACTGAATTAAAGCACTGAACTTTTGGAGGCTGCCGAGTACAGAGTGGCTTTTATATACTTCCTCTAACCCCTCTGGCTGAGTTGGAGGATGAGGGTGTCACAACGTTTTATTGAGGTGAAAAAAAGAAGAAAACATTGCTAACTAGTTCATCTGAATGTGTCCCTATTTCTTCTGCTTGCACAACAAAACAGTTGCATCCAGTCCTGTGAAGTAATGCAAATCAAAGAATCAGCACAAGGCTAGTGAAACAGCGTACCTGAAGGCCTTGTAGACGGGCCTGTACCAGCAGACGAAGGCAACAGGGGTGAACAGTATGAACCAGAGGATGGACAGACCAAAGTCAACGCCGTACTGAGAGTCTGCAGTGAAGTAAGCC
>NW_023339663.1:6288223-6291709 GCF_004916995.1 Morone saxatilis
CCAGGCAGGCCAGCACGTTGAGGAAGAGAGTGGCACTGTGGACTGGGGACACACACAGGAAACCAATGAGCTGGACTGGGGGAGGTGAAATGGTAACTATCGCTAAAGATGTCAAGCTAAAGACTAATACACCACTTGGCTTTTGGATAGCTTAAATAAAAAAAAAAAAAAAAAAGGTTGTGTATATTTCTTCTGAACCATCTTTGGTGCCTTTTTTGAGGAATTAAAGTGTGTGAGTGATGTTTTGACTATAATAATGTGCACTGAACTGAACCATCATATAATGAAAAAAGCCACCAAAAAGCCACAAAAGTGTCAGATGGCCTATTAATTAACCAATATCATATAGCAAACTAATAAATCATGATTCTTTTGTAAAGTACATGTGAATATACATTTGCCAACCCTATAATCTACAGGAATAATGTAACACAGTGTGCAGTAAACCTGGTCCATCTACAGCTCAACAAACTAGAGAGTGTTGATGTCAGTCATACTGTCTTTTGGATCAATGACTCTTTCATATTCAAAGACAAACCACTTGTTGTATAAGGAGGTATTGAACGAATACTGCATGCAGGGGTACGTACACATCCAGAGGTAATACATTCTCTTGCATAACCTGCGGTACTCTTCAGGGATGTCCTCCTCAAAGTCCTGATAGAAGCAGGGCTTCACGGGGGAGAAACTTGGAAGAGGTGGCCAGTTGTTCTCTTTAGCTGACAGACAGAAAGAAAACATTATGCGTGGTGTGTCAGTTCTTACTGTCCGTACGAAGAACTTGAGAACAGCTTGAACAACTTACCACCAGTGTTCCCCGATCTGCCTGCGTTCCTGTTCTGTAGCTCCTGCTCCTTCCGCTCCAGCTCAGCTGCTTTCCTCTCCAGCTCCTCCTGCTGTTTGATCAGGTTAGCCTGGCCAGCAGCCGCAGTTGCCTGGTGGGTGATGGAAGAGCTACACTGTTTAACACTGTGTAAGTTGAATATTGTTAATGCATCACTACAACTCCCTGCTGCATTTTCCTCCCAATAGCACTGTGATAGGAAATTCATGAACTACACCACAAGCAACAGTACATCCACCCCACCACAACTGATTATTGTTGGGTTGTAACTACTGACTCTAACTACTGTTAAAGAATGTGCAGCACTTTTCATTTTCATGAGATATATTTTTCTTGATTCTTGTATTTTTCTCTTACTATGTTTATTGTGACTGTTATGCACCAAAATAACAAGGCCAATCCATTGTATGTGAAAAATCTCCTTGGCAATAAACCCATTTCTGATTCTGACTACTACTATAGCCCAACTTTTATATACTGATACTACAATCAGGCAATACTATCACCCAGTTTTTAGCTTATTACAAATATGGAAGTTGAGTTTTCAACTGTAAAATGTCTGAAATATACATATTCAGATCACAGATTCCGTGTCACAATAACCCAACTTTAAGGGATCTTTAGCAAAATGTCTTTTGGTATTCCCGTTTATATGGAAAAAAAAAAGTCTATATCTGTCTATGTATTGTATCAATATCAGCCTAAAAAACTCAGTATTGGTGGGGTTCTACTCGCTGGTACCACAATACACTCATTATCAGAGTTGTGTATTATTATTGATTTACCCTCCTAAATCCAGTGTCTACTCCTAACGATAGATGCACTCTGGTTAGCTGACCTCCACCAGCTTATTAAACTTCCTTTATATATAAATGTGTGCATCTGACTCACTGCGCTCTGCTCCACAGAGGTCTGCAGGATGGCGGGTTGCGAGGAGGTAGCAGAGATGGGGATGGTCGTGCCAGTGTTGTTTCCCTGTGAAACAATTGAAGCAACTCAATTACCTCTCAGTGGTGGAACAACATCACACCAAAAGTCATACACTAAAAAGAGATGAGCTCACCGCTGCACTTGCAGAGAATGGGTTGTACTCCCCAATGTTTTCATTGGCTCCACTGGTGGCTTGTGTGATTGAGGCATCCTGAAAAACAGGATCAAAAATAACTCCACTACAGGTAAAGGTATATAGGCGTTATCAGCTAAATGTACTTAAAGTAGCAAAAGTGACCTGAAAAAAGGTAGAAAGTATTTTACTATTATGTTTTTTGGATTAATATTACTGCTGTAGATGTTTAAGGTTGAGCTATTTTTTACAACTTTATATACTGTTGGATAGTTTAATCTACATCAGTGTATGATAGTATATAAAATCATAGTTTGTTGATGTTTGTAGCTTCACTGTCCTGTGAGTAATATGTATCTCTAAATGTCAACTTTTCATAAACTCTAAGCTAAACTAAGCTTTGTGACAATGCTTTTTTTCCAGCTAATCCAAGAGAGGTTTAAAATGGTTTATTTGGATTAATAAGTATTTCGTCAAACATATTCAAAATCACCAAATTTGGAGGTTTTCACTGGACAGGCAGCATATGAAAAAGTGTAATAGTCAAAGTAACTAAAAGCTGTCAGACAAATTATAATAATATAGTATTTGCCCACCTAGATGTAATAGAGTAGAAGTGTAAAGTTCTGTAAAATGGAAATAGTAAAGTACACGTACATACACGGTATGTCCAATTTGTACTTGTGTGCATTGTGCAGTACTTGAGCAAACATACTTAGTTAAATTCCACCACTGGATGTATTGCTGAGAAGCCATGTTTTTAGTAGTGCAGTGTGTGTGTGTGTGTGTGTGTGTCCCATTGGGTCACATCCAGTCAGGAAGACACACCACATTAACTATTAACAGCCCTGAACCACGTTTGTCTCAATTAAAACACAGTTCATTAGGTTTGAACAAGCAAAATATGATGCCTTCTTTTCCTTTAAGCACACATAGGTAACAACACAGTGTTACTTTCACTACAACCATTAACTCTCAGAGCTTTTAGACCTGAACACACTGGGATGTGATGATTACACTGAAACACAAAGACAAACACACACACACACACACACACACACACACACACACACACCACTTAATAAAGATCGTATGAGACCACCGACAGTGCGGCCGATTAAATCCCAGTAAATAGTGCCATCCTGGTTCCTATCAATGGCGGAAATAGTCGAAAGAGGAGTCAGCAAAGTTGGAAATGGGCTGAAAACAGCCAAGCAGCGCCAAGCCCTGTTCGAGCGCCTCCTGCTTACCTGCCCGCAGGTGAGGTTAACAGGCCCACCCCCTACGGGCGTAAACACACCGTTTTAACACTTAACTCCCTTTTTATACACAGTTCTCATTTATAACTGGACTATTTCAAACGTGTCATTCTACTCAAAACCAGCAGTGTCCCGATTAAATAGCCCAGGAACACGTTTGAGGCCCCCCAGCAAGCCCAAGCAAACCCAAACCGATAACAGGTTTTTTGTGTTGGGCAGCATATCTCCTTTCAGTCCTTCACTTTACAGCGAAATAAAAAGAAAGAAAAACAGCCACTGTGTTTTTTTTAAATTCGGGTTCGCAGCACAGAGAAGCAAAC
>NW_023339663.1:6291809-6310918 GCF_004916995.1 Morone saxatilis
GCGGCTGCTCCTCCTGATGATGGTGCTGCTGTGACACTAGGCCTCTGCGCATGCGTCGGTCGATAAGGTGGACGAGCGTCACCGGAGGCTGTCCCCGAGTCATTTCTAATCAATTAGCCAATATTTATAGAAACAATGTCAATTGGTTGCAAATGTGCGGTTCTCGTGACTGTCTGAATTCAGTCTCCTTCACGTCTGTGTTTGAAATGAGACGCAGTCTATTGTGGTGAACGTACAAAGAGAGCTCTTTTTGAAAACTTTATTCTGGACTTTAAAGGCTTCACGTTGCCTTTAGGTGCTGTCGGAATTGTGACATCCATAAACGGCTGAACCGACCTGAGTTAACTGGGGATTGTAAATGCTAGGCATGTCCTGTTATAGGTTGATTTATTTCTTTTGGTGGAATCTACTTTACCTTAGTACAATTTAAGGAACTATTTCCATTTTATGCTACTTTATACTTATAGTCTATTACACTATTTAAGACTTTTTACTCCACTACATTTATTTAATAGCTTTAGTTAAGAATTACATTGCAGATTTACAATAATACAAAACATAAATCAAGTCATATATTGTTATAGGGGAAGCTAATCTGCAGTATGTAAAGTCATTAAACTTAGGACCAAGATGAAAGCAAAGTTATTTTTCAAACTTTTTTTAGGAATATGTATGTATTTGTTGCAATATTAGACATGGTATATATGTATCTATTTGAGACGTGAAATAAATCAAATCAAATTAAAAAAGTTCAACCTTAACCAGCTGCAACATTAAAGTGATGTACAAATTAATGGATCACTAATCATAATCTAGTAATATATATGATTTTTAAATGGGACATTCTACATAATGAGTACTTTTATTTTAATTATAAAATTAATTAATTATATTAAGTAAAATTACAAAAGTATTAGGATCAAAATATACTTAAGAGTTTGAATTCAGGACGTTTTCTTGTAACAGATATGACATTTTCCACCACTGCCTGTGGTTGTCTCTTTGTGCTTCTTGCGCTATAAAGAAACTATTATTATTACTAACCAAGTTGCCTGTTAATACCTGTTTTGATAGCAAACGTGACATGAAAAAACATGGTACATAAGGGTAATAACAATACACAGAGCTGCATCACTTTTGGGGTTGACTTCAGCACATCTGATCTTCCTCATTAGGACACCGCAGCACAGAAGCTACGTGTACTTTAAAAGTTGCTTTAGTTATAACTCCTAACATAATGATCCCCTCTAAGGCTGGGCAGGTTGTTATTACACATTGTTACATTACATTTCATCACTGCACCTCTTTTAGCTGTTCCATATGCTCCTTAATTGCTTTTATTTCTATTTATGGCTGGATTCCTTTATGATATTCGTGATATTCAAAGGTGATGAAACACATGGACTTTGCAAAATGTGAATGAAAACAAAAAACAAGCATTGCCTGCTCTTTTTGGGCTGCATAAGAGGTGAGCTGAGTTTCAATAGCTGCATCTCAGGAGCAGTTCATTAGATTTAATACATTTGATTTAAAGCCAATTTCTCTTTTTAGCAGAAGGAAAAATGAGCACCCAACCATGAACCATCATTTCTGTGACAATAAAAATGCAAAACACTTGACTCCTGGGTTGAGTAACTCTTGCTCCTCTAAGTTAATTAGTCAAATGACTTTCCAGGACAGGAGCAGCACCTGAAGGAAGAACAAATGCAGAGAAGGCCAGCGACACAGAAAAAAGCATATAGCACATTATCTGTTCTTCCAAGAGGAAGACGCCTGTACTGAAGGTCTAATTTCATCTCCTTGTAGGAGACAACAGATCCCTAAAGCAATGATACGGCATTCAGCCAGCAACACTGTAACATTAAACCACATGGTTATCAAAGACTGTGAAATCACTTTAATAAGTGACCACTGACTGGGTAAATATTTGCTACGATATACACAAACTGTTCTCAGCTGCGCTTTACAGCAGATTGTGTCTTTGAGGCAGAAAAGGTTTAGAACACAATCCAGCCTCTTGTTGTAAGTGAGTCTATATAATTATTAATGTGGTGACAGTAGACCTTTATCACAGCAGCCATTTTGACATGAAATTGTAGGGTAAACACAGGCGTTACCAATGATACCGATTTAGGTTCCATTCCATTCAGGTCAAACAGAGTCAGGGTGCAGCTATTGTGCATGTTGGCTCACGGCAAAAGCTCTGCTACACTAAATGAAACAGAGCCTTATTAGTATCATTGGTAACACCTGTGTTTACCCTACTATTTCATATCAAAATGGCTGCGAACAAGGTCTATTACAGGATAATGATAAATGCTGATGTAACAGTAGCACAAGTTAGTCAACAAATTAACTGCACAATATGTGTAGTTTGCTAACATTAGCCACCATAAACTACTGGTCATACTGGACAACACACTGTAGCAGCAGCAAACTGAATCGAGCCAGTTTTACATTTCTTATGAACTCAGTATTTCATCTTTAAGAGAAATAATGTTATTTCTTCTTTCAAAAGTTATATGGTCATACCTAAACACTAATGGTGGGCAGATTTCACCACACCTACACCCTTATTTATTATACAGGTATGCAGTGTTAGGTAGTAACGTATTACTAGTAATATTATTACAGTAATCATATACATTTCCCCAGTAACGAGTAGTTTAACTAATTACAAATAAAATAATAATAGTAATAATCTTACAGTTACAGTCTTACTTTTGTTGTCTCCCCACTACTGTTTTGAAATTCAACAATCCAATCGCATCCCCAGATTCATTTTTGTAATCATGCCTCTCATGAAGCAGACAAGCTAGCTTGGATCATGGAAACACTTACATCCAGGGGCTGAAAATATTACTTGGACTTAGAGATAGACTATGTCTCTAAATAACAAAAGTTGTTTAAAAGATTGTCTCATCATCAGTTTGAGCCAGACGTGCTTTTCATCTAGCCTGTAACTTTTATGCATTCATAGACTCTAGAAAATACTCAGTCAGTTTGAAGGCGTAGCTGCTTTTACTGAGGGATTACTCTACACAATTACCAAATAGTGTATTTGTTTGTTTTATATTACTTATTAGTGTTTTGAGTAACAAGCCCAACACTGCTGGTATATATCATATTAGTTTTGCAATGATACATAATTAATTATTGACCATAGATTATTGTAACAACCCAACTCTTCCCTTGGATCACGTATTACTTTGATTAGTAAGTCCATTAACCTACTTCAGTTCCATGGTCATTTATATTATTTTGACGCTGCTGCAAAATCCCCAATAATAATAAAAAAGTGTTGATTATTTCAACAAAGGCCATAATAATAGACAATATGGAAAAATAAACATTCTCAATAATAAAGACAAAAGACATTCTGATTTTATGTTCTTGCTTGGTTGCTATTGACACTTTAGAGACAGGAGGTGGGGATAGGTTTGGGAGTGGGGGGTAACAACAGATTTCAAGAATAGAATGGCATTTGTCCACTATACTGTACATAGGAAGTGTACTGTACATTACAATTGTTGTATGGCTGTTAAGCAGTGAATGCAGGAATTTTATACACATCCGACATTCTTTACAGAGCTGGGATCCCCTTGGCTGGAATACACACCAGCTGACTTGGTCCCTTTGATGGCGGTATTTCCCTTGTACGGGGAAAAAAGCAGCACAAACTTAAAACACATGAAGTGGTTTTCTCTTACTCACACATACAAACATTCACACATGAGCCCAGGGCACATGGACACACACATGCACACACCCAAACAAACACACACACACACACACACACAAATCATCCACTGCCCAAATCCGTACATCTCTGTCCAAGATACTCAAAAAAAAAAGAAAAAAAAAAAAGATAAATATTTGACTTCAACTACCCAGCAGAAGCTGGTGTTCCGGCTTTGTACAGTATTTATACCTGTATATTATATGCTATAAAGAATTTCTGTGACATTAAAATTTATTAAATAAGGGAAAAATAAATTTGTAGTAACAGAGCAACCACTGCTTACACTGATTGTTATGAACTGTAAACTCATAAAGCAGCTAATAATTGTGAGCTTTAAGTTCACTGTAACATCTGTGACGCCCGATGTTGCCTGATTTCTTCTTATTTACTGTAGTACACTGCTTCAGCTTTCCAGCTCCGTAACATTCCCTGATGCAGAGCGGTCTTCTGCATATTCCAACATTCCCTTTTCTCTGTCCTCCAGCTCAATGCGTCTCCTCTTGGCGCTGAGAAAAGAGCTGCCAAGGCACTGTGAGAGCATGGGTGGCAGTTTAGTTCACAGAAGTCCACTGATTTCTGTCCCTCTGCCAAACATTCCCCCCTTCTGGGGGTAGAAACACTGTACACGGCACTTGGGGACACTTCTTTGCAGACTTGAACAAAGAAAGGCTAAGCAAGAGTGCTTTGAAAAGTGGAGATCAGTCGCGTTGCCTCCCATTGAGAACATATATGCCTACCAGGGAGCTGAATAGGGAGTACTTTGGTGTCCCAGTGTCCTTCATACCATGAATTCATTACTGCCATACAATACCAGCTGCTGTGGTATGTCAGGAGGGTCCCTGCCGTGGCCATCGCCTTCTCTGGAGTGCCTCAAGGCTGAATGCTTGGCCCCCTTAAGTTTCTGTTTGCCCCTCTCTGGATTGAAGGTGCCTCGGCTTGTAAACTGGGGCCTTTCGTCATATGCGCCTTCCTGATCTCCTGTAGGGCTACTGTCTATGCTGTCAGATCGGGAGGCTTGGGTTGTGTACAGACTCTGTGCCTGTGCCTGTGCCTGTGCCTGTGCCTGTGCCGGTGCCTGTGCCGGAGTTGAACCTAGAGAGGGAGACTTGCCGTGAAAACGAAAGCGCCGGGTGGTGGCAGAGGAGGAAGAGGATGATGGGTGGAAATGTGATGAGGAGGAGTAGGAGGAAACACTGGAGTCCACAGAGTCCAGCGATTCAGGTTGCCGGCGGAGTACGCGGCGTCGGGGGCTCTTGCCATCGGATCTCCCAGGCCAGGGGGAAGTCAATACTGGACCTCTCTCTGCAAGGGAAGAACAAAACACACATGTTTTGGCTTTTTTCTTTTTTTCTTTCTGATTATTACTTTCTGAGTTATGACCTCTTGCTCTCCCTTGCACAATGACATACCAGAGAAGTCAGAAATGGTTCCCTCGGAGTCCACATTGAGGTTTTCAGAGCTGTCTGCAGTACCGATAGAGGCCTCTGACTCCAGGGTCTCATCATCTGATGCCCGTGGCTCCAGAGTCAGCATCTCAAAAGTCAACTCCTCTCTGCAGAGGTAAACATTATCTAGGTTAACAAATGAGCTGAATGCACACGATGAGACACAGCAAACTGTAATAATACATGCAAATTGATTTTGTAAATTCAGTTCTTTTTGAGTCATTTACAGATTATGTAACATTTTCACAGCATTTAAGAGCAGTGACTGTGTTTACTTCTCTTTCTGCAGGCTCTCAATTTGCTCTGTCAGCACTCTCTCTTCCTGCTGCATGGCTGCCTGCTGATGCTCTGAGATTTGGGCAATCGAGTCAGCTCCTTCTTCATCACCACTTTCTTCTATCACAACATCAGCCACAGATGGCAAACGGGGACTAACTGGAGGCGAAGGCGCGTGGTAGCTTAGTCGCTGTACGTGGCCTTTTCCCTAGGAGACAAATCAAGGGCAGATGTCCTCTCACTAATGTGAATATTACATTTGTGCGCCATTAAAAAAAAGCAGTTGACCAGCACTAAAAGAAAACTTTCTTGCTATCATATACGTACATTTCACCAGGTTTAGTAAGCAGCCACTCACTCACACATGCAGTAACTGAACCACATGAAATGACCAGTCAAATTTAAAAAGAATACAGCAGCACCAGAACAGTGGTTCCCAGCCTTTTTCTTTAGGGACCCCATTTCTTTTATTGAGTAAACAGATGACCCCTGACAAGGTGACATCTTTAAGGAATATTTCGTATTATATTCAATGCATAATAACAACAGTACAGAAAAACTGATAAACTGTAAAACTGACTGTAGGAAGTTTGTATAAAACGAAGGATTTGGATGAATTTTGAGCTGATTATTTTCTGCAAATATTGTATCAGAGATGAGTTTTCCTGTTATTTTAGAAACATTTTAAACAGTTCTCTCTGTACTATATATTTTAACAATCATACATACCTAATACGTTTCTTTTTGACAAATTCAGTGTTCTAGTTTCTAATGGACGCTGAGGCTGTTTAGGAGAGAGTGAAGGCTCTGTGAATATAGCTTGTGTTCAGGTCTTTACTGTTCCCTTAGCCCGACAGATTTTATTTATTTTTTATTAAAAATATCAGAAGTGAATGTAATTCTGAGATATAGGTCTATTGTGTAGTTTTAAAAAAAGTTTTCTTAAAGCCCTTAAAATTAAGAAGGCCTTGTGACCCCCTGTGAAGCTTTGGCTTTGGGACCCCCAGGTCAGGAACCAATGCACTAAAAGACTGATTAAACCCAAAGAGAGATACAGCACAGTGAAACACAAACTTTACCTTTTTAGCTGCATTTGGCTGCTTTGAGTAAAAATGAGAAGTAAAAAGAATAGGAATCAGTAATCTTCAATTCATAAAGATCAGTTCCTCCAAGGGTTATTGATACAACAAGTTAATTAAGATTTACACACTTTATTCAGAAAAAGTAATGATTAAAATAAAACCACAATATCCAGTTTTAGATTTATGTGAATGAGACACTGATGTGAGCACTGATTTTCTTTTTATAGATATTAAGTTACACAATATGCTGAAAAATGTATGTTCTGTATGTTTCACACATAGCCTAATGTAATGTGCATAATATTCTTACTTTAACCCATAAGAGTCAGACTGGTCCAAAAAATAAATAAATAAATAAATAAATAAATAACAGAAGCAGAGACTAGGCGAAGTGATGACTCATGCTTTAGGGGATGAAGACGATGGATGTAAATATTTCAAGAGATGAGACATGTGCAATGGTTGGTACCACAACAACATCACCACTGGATGATGGTTTGGGGATGCAGTCCATGGTGTTTGTATACATACCATAGTGCGCACTATGCTCATAAATCTAACGGCTATTAGTACGGGTTTCTAGGTAAAGGAAAGGACAGGTTAGGGGGGAGAATCAGGAGAGGAGAAAAACAGCTTAAAAAGGAGGAAATCAGGGGTATAGCACTGAAGGAGTTTTTAGGATGGCTCAGTCAGGGAGATTTAACAATGAGTAAATTTGTGATTCATGTGATAACAGTGAGATTAATCATATTATCTGAACTTACCATTGACCGTCGAATGAGAGTCAGTCTGCACTTGGCCTTGTTCTCAGCAAACTCCAGGCTATTGATGTCCTTTAGTCGTACTTTGTACTTATTCATCTGTTCACAAATGATAACTTCTACACACCTATGGAGCAACGGCAAGAAACAAAACCACTTTAGAAGGACTGGAACATACAGCATAAATCACAAGTTCATATTATGTTAAACAATTACTAGTTAAACAACCCCCTTTCTACACAGTTTTATTTATAGAATATGAGCCTCGTTATTTCCATTACGCCAGTGGTTCGCCTTTTTGTTATGCCAACATTTGGAAACAGAAAACAAATTCATGCCTCCATCCCAGTAATTTTGGAACATTATTGGGGAAAACGGCAGCAAACAAAACCAAACATTATTTTATTGAAATAATATTATCATGGTTTAAGTTCTGTTTTTAGACAAGGCTATTCTGCTGAACTGAGAAATAGTGAGAACAACTTCAACTGACGTGTTCGCTTGTCTTTTCTTCCTTGTCAAAAATCTGTCCAAACTGTACCTTCAGTGTCTGAACAGATCTTGCTAAATTAAATTATGATGACCTCGAAAAGAGTTTTGCAAATTGGTTATTTCATTATACAGATTAATATAACCCCCGCCCCACACCTGGTGAACCACTGCCTTTGGCAAAGTCACAGAATTTATCTGACATTTATAGGACATCAAGTATATTCTTACGCCGTCGTCTTGCCGATATCCTGGACACTCTGCAGTGGATCAATGGTGTCAGGGCAGCGCAGTATACAGGGAGCAAAAACTATAGCCAAGGCGTTTGCTGACATACGGTTGGTGTCCTCTTGCAAGGCGATCCTGAAAGCATGAATTCAGTATTAGAATAGTCTACCAGGATGGAAATAAAGGAGTTCCATGTATTAATCCTACTCTAAGACTACCATAAAAACAGGTATTTATTTATTTGATTTTTTTATTACCTGACAAGATGAAATATGAGGCGTTCCAGAGTGTTCAGGTGAGTTCTGCTTAGCTGGTCAATAACTGAATACACCCCTCTGATCATTTCCTTTTTATCCTGCAAACCTGGAGAGGCATTTCCAAAAGACAAATCACCATTTACTGTTACAACACAGGAACATATCCTCTGCTGTTCATGGTAATAAACAGTGTATTGCATCTGAAAACAGCTGAAAACACAGTGGATGTTGACCACTTACCCATGGCACGTATAAACTCCTCATACAGCTCAAAAGTCATCAGAGGATTAGGCAGGTCTCTCAACCACTGCTTGAAAACACTAGCAATAACATGGATGTTGTAGTCATCCAGATTCATGCTGTCCACATCTGTTTGGTTACAAGAAGAAAGTAGACAAAACCCAAACTTAGTAATCACATTTAATTCTCTCCCACCCATGTTTCTCTGTTTAAAAGCCAGCAAATAAGAACAAGTGTAAAAAAAGACCCTGATTCAACTTCTTTACTCAAGTAAAGGTGAAAGAGGACACACTCTGATGTGTGCTCAAAGTATAAAAGTAAAACGTACTCTCTTGGTTTCTCAGAAGGACATTTCTACCAACTGTTTCTGTGCAAAGCTAAGTAAAACTTCAAATAGGGTCGAGTCTTCTCTCATCTGTTTCACCTTGTTATGCTGTTACAGCCTGTTTTTAAAAGTTAGGAGTAGCAACAGTTACCTGTGTCAAGTCCCTGCTTGAGTTCCTTAATTTTGTTGGTGGAGCCAGATTTTCTGTATATTCCTTCAGTGTAGAGGCCATGCATCTCAATGTAGTTGATAAGCTTCTCCACTACCAGGGGCACTGTCCTCTCGTCATTAGTCAGACGAGAAACCTCCACTCCGAACTGTCTGGAGGAAAGCTCTGGATCAAACTGTTCAAAGACACAAACATAATGTACTCTGATAAACACATAATGTTGTGTATATATAAGCACACAGCAATAAACCAAACATTTTAAAATGCTTACAAAAACTAAGAACTATCACTGCCAGTGTATTAGGTAGCAGGAATAACACTAGCTACTGTAACGTAAAACCCACAGTAACACAATTAATGTCATGGGACATTATTGTTCGGGTGCACAATATGGCCGACTCACCTTCTTACTGCATTTGGTGGTAGTCTTCTGGCAGCACTTTCTGTGGCAGGCGTACCGGCACACTGGATAAACACAGCCAGAGAAATCAAACAGGTCATTTCCATTATCCACAGAAAGGCAGTGTCTCCTCATTATTCAGCAAAATTTGGGACAAAAGAAAAAAATGTTATCTCTTCAGAGACCAAAGCAGCATTGGCTGGCATGAAGAAAACATCCTGTGCGAATAAAGGACAAACTGTGTGGAGAAATCTCTGGAGAGACGGAGTGGCAGACCCCATGAGTCCAGTTGAAAACAATCTGATTAGAGCTGAGAGAGGGCGGGCCCTGCTCTCTGAGGCCAGACTGAACACAGCTCAGCTGTGTGTGCGTACAAATTCATGTGAATGTCTGTGTAAAGGTGAGGGGAAGTTTTCTATTCCAACATCACATACATTTTAACTAACAATTATTTTCATTACCAGTTAATATGTTGATTATTGTTTAATTAGCTGATTGACCATTTGGTCAGAAAATAGTGGAAAACGGCCATCTTGAGTTTCCAGAGCATGGCGACACTATTCTTATAGTTCTTTCCATTCTTCTAAATGGTCCAAAACACAAAGATATTCCATTTACAATTACATGAGCAGCACATGTTCACATTTATGAAACTGGAACCAGCAAATATTGGGAATTTTTCCCTGATAAATGACCAAAAAAATTACAAAAAATTGATGATGAACTTTCGGTAAATTGAATTCAAGATTACTTAGTCCAGCATTAACATATTCATAGAAAAAACATTCCTTCCAATGCCATCCATGGCCTTCAAAATTAATAAAATAAAAAAAGGATCACAACCTTTTCAAGACTATCTCTTTTAGATCTATGAGATTCGGCATCCTCAAGGTCTGCTGAATCCCTGGTGGGACACTTTGCATGCACACTCACATTTGCACACACAGGCACGGTCCATCATCCAGATGAGCGATGAGCAGTATTCACAGTATGTGGGGATGCTGTACTGGGTGGACTTGAAGATGTGGCCGTTATGCTCCTCCACCTGCAGAGAGCAGCAGAGCAAAGGTTCATTTGGAGTTTGTCTGCATATTTCCTTTCACATTAATACACTTTTTTTCTCTTTCTATTCTCATCACCGGTGTATTAATATCTTGGTATTCCAAAGAGCACATAGCGGTGTAGAAGACAGGCTGGCTAACCAGGAAGAATAAATCAAGGAGAAAAGTCACTGATATAGAAACTGAAGCCAAAGTGTTGTTTTTCTTTTGTTATGATCAAGGTCAGGTACTGAGTAATGATGAGAATGAACACTGAAAGACTTACAATGTCAGTGTCCTTTTTCCTCCGTTTTTTACGTTCAGGTTTAGGTACCTGCTGTAGGAAAAAAAGACAAAACAGACCAAAATATGTGTTTTAGTATTTAGAAGCATTATTAAAAAATGCATGATGTATACCATTGATAAAATCTCTAAACTCTTTGATGCTCATCAGCCTTCTGTTTCTTTGCAGATTGTTTCAGAGTAAATGACATTTAAAGTTTGTTAAGATACTTTCCTTACACATTAAAAAGTGTTACACGTGCAGTGAGGAGGCGGTTGCGTGTCTTTACCTTGGTAATGGTGGTGTCCAGAGGTTTGTACTCAGTCATGAACTCATCCAGGAAAACTTTAAATGTATTGACCCACACTGTGACTGGAGACTCTCTCCAGTCCCTCTGCTCCTGCCGCATGGTCTTCTCCAGGATGTGCTCAAACAGAGCGTAGAGGTCTTTGTAGCGAATACTCTTCCCGTCATCCATCTGAGGATGTAGACAACAGAGTCCAGGTAGTTTAAAAGATGTAGTCTAACTATTGACAATGCTGCCTTATCTGCTATCATGTAAAACGTTCTGTGGTTTGAATACAATTTTGCACTTCTAATCACTTTCCTTGAATGATATTGATAGATGGTGGCTATCATTTTAAAGAATTTTTTTTTTCGATCTTGAATGATTGTGTTGACAGCACTTACCGCAAGCGCTGTGGAGTAAGAGTTGAAGATGTTCAGACGGAATTCCTTCAAAGCCTTTTTAAACACGACGTCCACCATGGTGTCCTTCTTACTGTCCTCCGTGTCCAAGTCGCTGATCTAAAATAGGACACCACAATCATCTAAGCATGAATATGGACTACATACAGCTCTAACAAGATAAGTGAAAACTCAACAGTCAAGTTCAAATCTGCATCTGGAGTTACATTTCCTTGTGAGGAATTCTTGATGTTGAAGTACACCTGTAAGCCTTAGAATCATTCTCAACATCATATCTAGAGAATAAGAGAGACGTTTGGCTGTACCTTCTTCATGAGGAAGTCGTTCATGCTCCTGTAGTCGTTGGTGCAGGTGAGGATCTGCAGGGCGTCGTTCTGCCACTGAGCCGGTTCAAGAGCCACGCTGCTGATCTTAACACTGCGCCTTCGCTTCACCTTGGGAGACGGCTCCTTGTTCTCCTTCAAGTCTCTGAACCCATGATCCAACATCAGATCAGGACTGCAGGGGGGCGACATGTTTTCCTGACCTGCTGTGAGGAAGTGAGCTCCAGTCAGTGACACTTCAGTGGGAATGATGCTGAGTCAAATTAACTTCAGTTGCATTCAAAGATATACAAAGAAAGTCAGCCAGGATTACGCACCATCTCCCAGTAATGGCCCAGTGTCTCCATAGTCTCCGTCCAGGGAATCCCCCCCACAGATCAGCTTTTCTCTGGAAGTCTTCTTATCTCCATACTTGGTCTTTCCCCAGAATCGCATCTTACCACGAACCCTGCTTAAGATTTAAACAAAATTGATAAACGTTGTTTAATTACGGATGGAAAATATGATCAAAACGTAAACAGCTTTAACTTAGAAGTGACAAAACTGTCCACGATTTATATTCAGGCCAAGACATCTAGAAAAAATGCTTAGTTAAAACAAACCTTCCATCTTGGGAGTTCTTACGCAGTGAGTCCACTTTGACCAAATCTCCTGATGACATGGCCTTGTGCATCTTCTTTTGCTCCTCAGAGCTCGCAGGCTGAAACAACATCAGGTTGGATAACATGTTAAAGACATAACAAAACTGAAGAAAAGCCTCTCAACTAGGCATTTCCATGTGAAGCCAGTAGATGGCAGCATTACATCACTAGAGCTGCACCAGAGTAAATGCTATTTATAGTAAACATGATACTACAAATTAAACAAACAAAAATAATACTTTAAAATAAATACTACATTGTTAAACAAGGAACAAATAAGTTCTCCCAGGAAAAACCAATAAAAGACAGGAAGAAATTGTTAAGTGATGAAGAAAGACAAGAGGGAATTCATCCCTTTTCAAGGATTCCCAAGGTTTGACTGGTGTCTAGTGCTACGTGCTGAGAGAGGAAATAAAACCAAGTGACATGCAAATATTGTAAATAAAACAGGAAGAATAAATCAATGAGAAAAGTCACTGTTACAGCTGTGAGAGAAACAGAAGCCAACTTATGTTAGAAAAGCAACTATGTTAAATGTTTTAAGGGAAAACACATTTCAAAAACTAGTCCTGCATTTATCACGATGAGTCAAATTAACAATCACTGTTGATATGATTTCTTGAGGGGTTGTCAAAGCAAATTAATTGGATTTATTGTTGTTTGAAAGCCCTGAATTCATGTCTTTAAACTTTGACATGAATAACTGAATCATACATAAAATCACTGTATATTTGTTCTTCTGTTAGAAGGATATGTTTGATTACAAATTGTAGCAGGTATTTTAAAGTGTATTTGAAATGTTTTCCACCCTTATCGAAAGTTGTTGTACATTTTTAGAAACAAGTTTGTTGAAGCCCAGTTTGAGTCAGACGTGTGATGCAGGTCTATGCTCTCTCTGCTGAGGGGGTTAGAAAATGTCAAAGAGAAGCCACGCTTTAAGAGCGTAGAGAGAGCCACTGTCGGCTTGGATGACGCCTGTTACCATGTCTGAGTCACTGAAACAGGACTCTCGTAAGCCTGCCTCCGTGGAGCTCTGTTTGGAGAGGGGTAGAGTGTAATGACGGGGGCTGACAGGGCTGATGGGGCTGACGGGGCTGTTGCCATCATAGTCATCTTCGTCTGAATCGCCCCCAACAGAGAGGACGGGGGCGCGGGTGAGGAAGTCGGAGCGGGTCCGTGCCATTCTGGCTTTCTTTTTTTGGCCCGCTCTGCCAACCTGGAGTTTACCAGAAGTGATAACAGCATGTTTAAATGGTGCCTTTAAAGACCTGTAGACGAACTTCAGTGCATTTTGTTCTTCAAGTTGGTCAGCTGTGTCGTTCTTAGTGTAAGAGTGGGAGATATCCTGCCAAGATTCATTAATTCATTCACAACACAAAAATGCACTCCTGCGAAACACATGCTATATGTCTGTTTTCTGAAAAGAAAAAAGGAGAGATTACTTACATCCCGTACTTTTGTCCCTTTTGAAGGCTTGAAGGCTGGTGTGGGTCCCTCTCTGGGAATGGCTACAGGTGTTTCTTTAGTGACAACATCACCGTCAAACCTGATAACAAAACAATGCTATTAATTTAAAGTAATGAATCCAAATAAAGATTTTATTAAGTGGAAACCAAGAACAAGAGTGTCAATGAAAATGTCCTTAAATACACACTTAAAGCCACATTCTTCACATATAGTTTATAATCTTCATATATCAGAAAATGTGCATATAATGTGGTGGTGTCTGTCGTGGGAAAAGGATGTCTCCTATGTGGTCTTCCTTAAGTTTTTTAGTCTGATGTATAAACTGAGCCAGTCCTAATAAAAAATCGGTGCCGTCTATGTGCTCATTCATTTCAGTGTCCCTGCATCAAATTCATATTGTGACTCAGCATCTGCAACAGTTCCTTTGTGATACTGCCACTGGGGGGCACCAAAGTCAGAAATGTTCAAATTCTTTACTTAGTACTCTAGATTTTGGTTTATTTTGTAAACACTATAACACTTAGTTATATAGAAAGGTAATGCATTGACACCTTGAATGTAAACTTCTTTTTTACTTCTATTTATTCATTTATTTATGTGTTTGTTTACGGTTATCACAGTCCTGCTTGTTTCTGTTGTATAGTTATTATTCCTACAAGGATTTGTATTACATGTCAAATTAAGTTCTTGAAAAAAAAACAAAAAAAAACAACAAAAGCAAACACAAGCAAAGAAAAGTTGTATTAATTCATTACTCACTTGGTAAACATCACTTTGTCCTCCGGAGAGAAGAAGATTTTGCCTGGCTTATCTGTCATACTAACTGAGGTGCCTTGATTACTGGGTGGCTTCTTGGTAGCTGTTCTCACTCTGGTTCCTCCCCCATCCTTGGACTCCAGTGTGAGTTTGGGTGCCCAGCCCTCAGGAACAGGCCTGTGCCTTTCTCTGGGAGCAGAGGCAGGTGGAGGAGGCAGCTGGGGGTGAGGGGCACGGCCCTGGATGTCTTCACCCGGGGCAGAGTGCACTGATGGGTCGGTAGAATCTGACCGCGTCCTGGTGTGAGGAGCTATCCCCGCTGTCTTCTCAACCAGCAGGGAGCTGGGTCTAAGGGGCTTGCCGGAGGTTGCAGTTCCACCAACATCTTGCCCACCCTTGCGACTCTGCTGTATCCTGTGCAGAGCTTCTCCTCTTTGTTTCTCAAACATGTCTCTCTCATACTGAGCGAAGAAAAGGCGCTGCCGCTCCAACGCTTCTTTCTGTTGTCTGATCTGCTCCATCATCTCCTTTTCATTCTGCTGCTGCTGATTACGCTGCCTCTCCTCTTTCTCCTCGTTCAGTCGCACCAGCTTCTCTATGATAGCTGCGTCAGCCTGAGGGACAGAGGTAGAAATGGGGACGGGACCTTGAGGCACAGGACATGGGTCTGGTTTCTGTGGCAATGGCGTCAACTCCCCTGTCTGGGCTGCAGAGTCCCGAACCTCTACAGGGGGACGGACAATATCACTCAGCTCTTCGCTTAGTGGCGTTTCTTTCTGCATACTGATGACCACCACCACTGGTCGACGTGCTGACTCGCGCCTTTCTTTGAGGGGCTTGGTAACCGTGGTGGTGGTTGTAGAGACGGCCGCCGCTGTGTTTTGCTGTGGCTCTTCTGCAGGACGACGGGAGATGACTGCGCTGCCCTCACTAGCAGGGACGTAAAAAGTAGGGAGGTAGTTCTCGATTTTGGGCGGATGTGTGGGGGCAGAGGGGGCTGCAAGATCCATTTTTGTCTGGTCCTGGCTGCCTGGGTGGGCAACAGCATCAGAAACCCCTGTCCTATGTGGTTCAACTGGCTTTGGGCTTGCTGAAACAACCTCCTCACTAGGCTCAGGTACTGGAGCTACTGGTGGAGGAGAGGAGCAGAGGTCCTCACTGTCTGTCACTTCTTCTGTAGCCTTGGGTGGCTCATCATCCATGCTGAGATGCTCAAAGCTGCCTTTGGAGCTCTGGCTGTCAGGCGTGCCCTGGGGTGAACGAAGAGGTGGGGTTGAAGGCGGCACCAGCTCAACAGACCAGCGGCGTTCCTCAGATGGAGACGAAGCTCCACCACTGGTTGCCCGGACCTTGAGGAGCTCCAGGCTGAACTTAGCCTGCTCCAGCTCTCTCATCCTCCGGCTCTCCCTCTTGGCCCGGGTGGTTTTCTGGCTGGGCTCATCTACAGTTCTGGACCTCTCTCGCACCACCACAGTGGATGTCGGGAATGAGGCCGGTGCCTCTGTTTGCACCTTAGACGGGCTCTCTTTTGTTCTAACATGTTCTTCTTCCTCCTTAACTGCTCCCTCGTGGCTGCTGAGGATTTGGAGGCTCTTTTCTCGTTGTTCATACGAACGATCCTCCCATGTGCTGAGGTCCAACCCCATGATTCTCTCAGGCGGCTCGTCCTCTTCTTCTGGCAAGAGACTCACCTGGCCATTCTGTAGCTGAAGCAGCTTCTCCTGCTGGTCCTTCTTCTCCTTCAGTCTCTGTTCTCTCAGTTGTTCGAAGCTGTCAATCCAGAAGGCATTGGTTACAACTTGAGCTGATGACAACCTACTTCCTACTCCTACTTTCAAGATATTTAAAAGACATTTTAAAGAAATTATTCATCACAAATGATCACAACCTAAAGTATTCACCAGACCAAAAGAGTCTGATTTAATTTTTGCTCTCAGCAGCTCAGCTGATTGTAGAGCTGCTTTGGGTTGGATTGCTTGCGAAATGGCTTGCTCTTACCAAGCCTGGTCTATAAGCAGACTGAACAATGGCCAAATACACTGCAGGAGCTGTGTGCAAAGATTAATCTGGTTTTTAACCAGCTTGAGCAAAAATCAAGCAGTTACCTCCCCATAGAAGTTATTTTGAGCCCTCAGAAATATTGTAAAATGTTTGCTTTGGTTTAAGTCAACTTATCCATAGCATTAATAAAAAACACAACTGGTGCTCAGGAGAAGATAATATTTGTTTTACAGATTGGTTTACCTCTGCCTGGCGAGGTAGCCTCTGCCCATTGCCTGCAGTTGTACCACAGCACTATACAGACGCAAGTAGACTTCTCTGGCTTGATGACAGCGCCAGGCTGTCTGAATAACCAGAGCTGCTGTGCAGCGCCGGTAGAGCCACAACCTCCATGCCCTCTGCAGCACCAAAGCAGCCTCCCTCCACAGCCTGAACTTCTGACGCTCCCTGTAACCTCGCCAGTGTTTCTGCACACACAAAGCTGCCCCCTCCTGGACAGCAGGGTCATAATCCTCCTCCTCCTCTTCTATGGACCGGTATGAACGCCACCATTTCTATGAGGAGATTATGATAATGATATATTAGTTTCATGATATTATGATGTCTTTTTTTTCTTTTAATCACCTATTTTCAAGTTTACTGACTCCACAGATTTCAAATTGAATGTAAGCTAATTTCCAGTTAAGGAACTTAAGATGAATGATAAAACATCATTGATATCAACGGACACCTTTCAATTCAACATAAATTTCTAATTCAACGCACTGCAATGTTCTCGGACTGGGCAGCATGTAGGAAGTCAATAATTCTGATTGTAAATGTAAAATGATATACTGTATAACACATGATTGATGCAATGAACTCAAATCATACAACCTTACACCCCACAAAAATTACAGACAGAATTACTCATTTTGTTTGTTGATTTTTCAATAAAACTTGATTGGATTCATTCATTTGTAGAAATACATTTTGTAAAATTGTAATATGAAATTATAATATCACAATATGATCCACTTAAAGTCGATAAGCAACAATACTGAAGTAATTTTCAGCTGTAAAAACAACTCTCAGGGGCATCTTTCAAACCAAACCAATAAAAAGTGGTTTAAATCACACAGAAAAAAAGAGAGAAAATGCAGTAGATGAAATAAGAGTAGTAATGATGAAAAGCTCTGTACTGTACCTGGATGCAGATCGCTGCTTCTCTCATCCTGACAAACTGGTTCCTTTCCAGCCGGGCTCTGAATCGCCGCTGCAGTGTGACGATACGTCTGAGAACTTCCCTGTGGAGTA
The DNA here is from genome assembly GCF_004916995.1 of Morone saxatilis. Classification (NCBI taxonomy): domain Eukaryota; kingdom Metazoa; phylum Chordata; class Actinopteri; family Moronidae; genus Morone; species Morone saxatilis. Next base: position 6,309,739 of record NW_023339663.1, read on the forward strand.
AGGCCTGCAGACGCTGGCGCTCAGCCTCCCGCAAAAACACCTGAGGGGAGGGACCACGATAGAGTCAGCACAGGGTGACACACATACTTAATGAAGTATGGGGCTGTCTGGCCATGCACAAAGAGATACACACACACACACACACACACACACACACACACAAATCCCTGGCCGGATACACGGTCACAAGTATGTCAGGTATGATCCTCTAATTATATAGACAGCATCCCAAAGGCATGGACCCCTCCATCATGCCTCATTCATACTGTGGACCGCAGCAAATATGGGGCACTGTCTTCATTACATCCTTCTTTTCAGAGGGAGGATGCTTTCAGGTAATATGAGGTTATCCCCAACACTATCCTTTCCCCTAGTCTGTGACTCTATTTATAGTTTGTGTAATTCAACTGTTTAATAAACTGAGTTTTAGCAATTTAAAAAAACCCACATTATTTTGAGTAAATACATTTTGAAGCTTGGACCGACATTTCCCAGATTCCTAAACATGCAGCAACAGATAATATAACATAAAACATATAATAACATACAGTATAATGAGCCATAACACTTTCTTTTCGGCAATATCACTAAATCACTGTTTTGCCCCAACTTTTAATTTTACATCTGGATTATACACTGACTTTGTTTAACTTATTGAATCCTGATATTCCTCTTAAATTCCTGCTGAAGTAGCTTAATTCTTCCTACACCATATGTCTTTACTGAGGTAACATCAAACTTAGCATGTGCAAAATATTCAAAAGCAGACATCATGTTTTTTATGGCTTGCAATACTAGATCACGCTGAATATTCTGAGAATAACCAGTTAATACACACTTATTGGTATTGATGAAAAATTTGGGTCCATCAATAAAATTTAAGCTTAACTTCTGAGCTCAACAATGTAACATTCATTTGTAATGACAACATATTAAAAAACAACCATTTTAGTATTCACACAGATTTGTATTGTTTAAAAGAACTGCAGATAATAAAGGAGAGGGCAGGGTAAATACCATCGTCTTTCCCACTTGGTACCCATCTGGAACTAGGTCTAGCTGGTCCAGACACTGCTGGATGCCCTCTCTGGTGGCACTGGTGCCCTCTGGGAGCAGCACAGAGAAGTGATGGACAAAATCCTATGAAGACAACAATAAGTATATAAATATAGATAAGTGT
>NW_023339663.1:6310931-6334758 GCF_004916995.1 Morone saxatilis
TGTGCACACAATTTCTGTCCAATAATGTGCCTAACAAAAGGTTTACTTTCTGCTAAAGCCAGCAATGATTTCAGCACAGGATTAACTGGTTTTGGATGTACACAGAGTGGCCCTGAATTTGAAATATAACTCTTGACCAGCAGCAGAAACTGAAGCAGCCTCTTGTAGCATCTCTTGTGCAGAAACAAGCTGTCAAAGCACATGTGGTTTCAGGTAAAAGTCAATGCTGTCCATATTTGCAGTGGTTCAAACATCATGGCATAAATATGCTGAACTCCCACTTTTCAAACTGAGGCCCATTGTCTAAATTCAATACACTCTGCACCATGGGCTGTAGGGGGTGGATAGAGAAACAGATGCTGTGTTTATACAATTACAAGCATGGGGAGTGTTTCAGAGACCCGAGGACAATGGAGAGGCTCTGTTCTGAAGAGTCGGGAAACAGCAGAGTCCTCCAAAGTGATACCATGCCCAAGATATTTCTCATTAGTGCTGACCGCAGCACTAAATATGTTTGGAGGAATTTCTTTTAAATGACGATGTCTGATGCTAAAATCACCTGAGTGAGATCATCAGAATACTCAGTCGTAGATCACTCACTAGATTTTGAATTGAAAGGTCAGTCTACATAAATAACTAAATATATAGTGTAATCTTTAGTTAGTTATTTGAGTTCATTAGTTTTTAAATGTTGATGGAAACTACTTCCCAGTGGTGCAAGAAGTACTCAGTAAAAGTAGCAGTACAGTCATGTAAAAATACTCTGCTTAAAATGTAGTGGAACTATAAAAAAGCATAACATGAGTACTTAAGTAATGTACAAGCACCTCAAAACTGCACATAAGTGCAGTGCACTGCTTATTTTCTTTCCAGCACTGCAAATCTTTTGAAAAATAGTGAAAGTGTACACAACAAGGTCTGGGACAATGTTTCTGGATAGAGTTATTGCTGTTAAAATGACTGAGTAGTAGCAGTGAAGATCTCAGAAGCACAGCAATAAAACCTTAACTATCTGCACGGTTACAGTAGATACCATTATGGTTATATGGGAAAATAAGTGACTCGTAGGGTGACTTAATCTTTGGCTAAAACCTTGACATGACATGACTGTCGAATGAACATTCAAAACCACAAAATGGAAACTAAAGTTTAAAGAAAACCTGGAGTAGGAGTGAGCCACTCCCAAACATTTTCTGTCCAAAGACTCACTTCCAATCAGCTTTAAAGACAATCTGTTTTATTAGTCATACAGTATTTCTCACAGGGTTGACATCATTCCTGTGAGAGCCAGTGTGGTTAAAGATGGCTGCCACCTCTACTCCCTCATAATTCTCTCTTGACACAATACATCGAATCCTGACTCAAACAGCATCAGCGAGTTTTTGGGATGTAAGTAGTGAGATCGATTGTGCATCAGTGTTCTGGCCCGCACACGTCTGCCCAGAGGGAACATGTTAATGTGATCTGCTATCAAGTGTTTGCTTCCTGGATAAGTGGTTCTGCTATAACTCTCAGGAAACGACAAACGGGCATTTACCAGGCATGGAGTATGTCTAACAAAATATTCTATTAGTTTCATTATGGAAATCCAGTATTTTTGGATATTGACTCAAATTAAATATCAATCTGCTGCTGTGATTTTGCGACATTCTTTTCATACATTTTACATAATTCATTATGTAAGGACTACCAGCAGTGGGGAAGTATTCAAATCCCAACAAGGAACTTTCCTTTTGTGTTGAATCTGGCGGCCCCTGTGGACTACTAGGGGAATCCGACCCAGTGGGAGGCATTAATAATCGCTGATGGGTTTGTTTGTTTATGTAGGTCATACAGAGGCATCAATATTAAACTGAAACAGTTAAAAACACCTTGTACTATGTTTAAAATAGGGCTGCACAATTAATCGCAATATTATCAAAATCGCAATATACAAATCGCAGAAGCTGCAGTGTTAAAATGTGTGACAAAACAGCCTTATAATGAAGTAATGTTGTTCTGCAGAGATGCCCTGGTCTACAAATCTTGTCCTCTAGATTTAAGGAAACATATTTGTTTGGTACAGACCCCAACAAAAGTCACATCATCAAGATTTGAATAATTTTTTCTGTGAGAATTACATTTGTGATGCAAGGATGATCACTCCTGCACTAATCGTGCAGCACTAGTTTAAAATGCTCCATTACAAGTTACAGCCTTGCAAAATAAATTTTACATGTGCGCTGCCTGTATTTGTTTATCTCTAGTTGTTTGGTTCTTCTTTTGTTCTTTACTATATTAAACACTAAAGGACATAAATGACAGTTCTGGATTAAGTCCTTTAAAGTATCTGCAGGGTGTAAATGTGTGCGTTACCTTGAAGCTGTACTTGATGTTGTAGCCCGACTGCCGGATGCGCACAGTCTCCAGCATACCTGTGTAACGCAGCTGCCTCAGCACCAGGTTATCATTAAACCTTAAGGGCAGCTGAGAAAGAGAAAGCCAGAGGGGGGAAAAAGGATAATCGAGGAGGAGAGGGGAGAATGACAGAAAAAAGGAGAGGCGACAGAGAGGGAAATGATAAACAGGTTCAGAAAAGTTCAAACTTCAAAGGAAATAAAAAATGCTTTGAAAACTAAACCAAAACAGTCAAAAGTGGCCACAGTTTGGAGCGAGCACACTGTACCTTCTCAGCATTGGAACGGATGCACTTGACAAAATAAGGCTCAGACTGACCCAGAGTCTCCATTAGCTTATTGAGAGAGGCCTACGGAACGAGACATGAAAAGGAGAAGGCAAATTTAACACAACGCCAGAATGTACGAGACACATAGAAACACGCTGCTTGTTTTGCTCAGCAGTTGTTTGACAGGCGGCAGTCAAAGTCAGGTGGTTCTGTCAGCTGGGAATAACTGTTGGTCCGTCTGTAAGTAAAACGCTTCGCTGCAAGATTAAAGTCACTGCGTGGGATCATAAACACTAGCAATATATAAAAAAAAAAATGAAGAAACCATGTGCGTGGCATTTCCATGTGCAACTATTGTGTGTGTAAACATATGCACATGTGTGTCCACATGTGTGTGATAGTTCAGTGGCAAGAAGAATTCAGTCTCCTCCCCCTCCATGGGAGATTAAAGCAATCAGCGCAGCACAGGATGTGGGAAGTGAAGTCATCCACACACTGGGGCCAGGGCTGCCTGCCAGAGGGGCCTCAGCACTCATCTCTACCTCCAGCAGCCGGAGCACAGAGTTCACTTTCAAAGAAATCAGGAAAGAAATAGCAGTTTTTGGGTGAACGTTTTTTTTTTTTAGCTCTGCATGTAACCGGCTGCTAATGAGAGCCTAAAGATAACCAGATTAGTCTGAATGTTACTGGTAGTTGCCTCATTTGTCTCACGTTTGGAAGAAAATCCTCTGCTAGTAAATGTTAAAATAAAGAGACAGCACATTTCTTATCTCATTTTGTTTTTGTTTTCAGCAGTTTAAATAGTAGAAATAACCTAATTTTTGGTTCTAGGTGAATTTCAGTTCCACAGAATCACTGCAATGGGATGTTTTCATGGTCTCATCTCCCATAAAGTGAACATAGTAAGGGTGTGTCATTAACAGAGAAACAACAATCTTTCTACTTTCTCACCAAATCAAAAATATTTTTCTGAGACAGTTTTTAAAAAAATTCCCAGACATGATGTCATACTTTGTAAGACTTTTTGGGTGTGTGTATGAACTACGTAATAGACTTCACACACATTATGGACAAATACAGGGTGAAGACAGTGGCGGGTGAAGGTTCTGGGAAGGCAGAGAGATGGAGGGATATTTCCACCAACATTCACTTGTAAAGGACACGCCTTGTTTTTATCATATTCACAGCTGGAGGGAGATTCCTGGGTCCAGCTCAGGCTAATCGTGTTATTTTTACATTGAGAGCACTGAATGGCAAATTATTGAGCTCTGCAACTACTGGCTCTGTGTGTGTGTATGTGTGTTGTGTGTGTGTGGATGTGTGTGTGTTGTGTGTGTTGTCTGTCTGTCTGTGTGTGTGTGGGTGTTGTGTGTGTCTGTGTGTGTGACCTGGAACTGTGCGCTGATACTGGGTGGTTTCTTCTTCTTGTGGAGGTGAAGCAAGGACTTGGTGATGCGGTCGTGAAGCGTCAGGTTGCTGAGGTACTTCAGTGACTTGACATTCAGTAAATGCTGCAGGCGTAAAGTCACAGTCAGTTCATAGTCTTAAAAATATATAACCGCATTATGCCTTTTGTTAAGATATCCTTGTACCGTACCTTCGGAAGAACTGGTTTAGATTTGTAGTTTTTGTTCCTCCTGTTTAGAATAAACAAAAACAGAAAGGTTAATCCGGAAGCCATAACCTGTTTTATGCAGTAAACTCCCACTTTTTCTTCTTTAAATCAACAGGTGAGAACGTTGTTTTAACTGTCACGTAAAAGGTCAACTGTCAGGTTGAACTGTCAAGTAAAAGCATTGAATTAATTACAGAAATTCTTCCCAAGTGGGTCATATCCCTGTCAATAAAGTAAAAACTTTATTTATCCCCACGGGGAAATTTCCCTTTTCACTTGTTCCCCTCCATAGGGATGTCAGAGGTCGGGGTCAGCTACAGAACAGCACCCTTGAAGTTCGTAGGAATGTAGTGATCACTGAGGAAACTTCAGCAGTGCAGATGTTTGCAGACACTGAGTTTGAACTCAGGTATTTCAGTTCATATTTAAGAATGTCTCTAGGCTACACTGCTGACCAAAACAACAAATAACAGTAGAATTAATGCTGAAAATAGTTTTGCATTTTACAATCAGAAAGAAAACCATTACAAAGTGTCTTAATTAGCAAAACACAGTGTTAAAGGGGAGTTTAAAGCTTCATGGTGACTGCAGATGTGTCTGTTTACTGACATGAGGATGTCGTGGGCTCTCTCAAGGAGTTTGCTGCTGGCAGAGTTGACAAAGATGCCGTCTTCTTCTGTGGTGGAGCTGCCGGATGACAGGCGGCGCTGTCGATCCAGACGCCCGTTCCAGCCGAGGCCCGGAGAACCCCTTTGGACAAAACGCACACAGACCAATTAAGCAATTCATTTATGAAAATCCAAACTCTATAGAAAATGCTTAACTTTGTCTAAGGATTTTACATTGCAACACACTTCTAAAGCAAACTGAACCTCATATCTCTCTTGATAGATATAATAATAGATCTATATATTATTAAGATATAGTTTGGCATGCATTTATTTAATTAATTTCAAAAGTTATTGGTCCTCAAGGAATTTATTTTGTATTTATATTTCCAATCTTCTTATGAAAGAGCTTAAGATTACACACTGTGGAATTTATATGCAATCTGCCATCTGAGCATGATTACCAACCCTCCCCCCTGACCAAAAAACCCGACCTCTTTTTACATTGATACAACGTGTTTGACAAATCGCAACATTTTGATGACAATATCCTAAACCACAACATAGTCCCAATGGATAATCAGTCCAGGCTGTCTTGGAAAAACAAAAATATAAGTTCACTTGTAACAGTCAACCAGTAAAACCAGTTTTTTTTATGTCACGCTTGGGGCTGCAATCACATAAAAATAAAGCTAATTAAAACATAGTGAAATATAAGCGGTGGGTGATGATGCTTCATAAATGATACATATTGTATCTTGAGTTTTTGTAAGTATTGGATATAATATATTATATTGCATGTACTGTTACTTTTCGCAACGGTGTCTTTACTTTTCCACCTGGTTAACAGACATTTTCCCACATTAACAAGACAGTAACGATCAAAGATCTGTTGAGTTTGTGAACTTCCTCAGATACATGTTTGAAGGGTCTCAGACATAACATCAAATACCACCAGCTGTGGGAGAGGGTGGCTTCTCACATATTAGTGAATATGCTGGATTTGATGGTGCTTAGCTTTAGAGAAGTGCAACCTATGTATAATTTAAAATTACATCAAACGGTGGCTTGTTTTTTGCATTTTTCCCCTAAAGAATGTCACCAGCAGGGGCTGTAGTTTCAATATTTCTTCCTGTAGGAGAGTGAGGAATTCATCTCACACAGAACTCGACACAGTTCACTGCAGTCTCAAAGGGTTTAAACCTCAGGCCTCAAGGTGAAACCTAACCACCTGCCCAGAACAAAAACAAAAACACAGGCGGTCAGGTCATGGTTAAAACCATTAACCATTCTGAACTATTTTAGCCCACAGGAGACGACAAGAGACGAGAAAAGACAACTGAGGTAAAAAAGCAAGAAATCAAAGAAAAAAGCTGTTCAGCTCCTCAGATCCGTTGTTTTCAGTATCATTTGTAGGTTTACAAGAATTTCTCCTGATGAGTTATCAAGCCACACACTACGACACATAGACTACAGTAGCAGGATGTGTTTGGTAGCTCATGCTGTGTTCATCAGCAGGGGGCTGAATCATTCCTACAGAGAAAACGAGGTGGGACACGAGCGCGTGGAGAGGATTTTAATAGCTAATGAAAATTAAAGTCAACACAAATACAAAAGAGCAGATGAGGTTTTGGTACTGCAGTGTTTTTGGTGCAGGGCCAGCTGTTTGGGTTGAAAGTGATTTTTCACTGCTTTTATACGTAAATATGTCTTTTTAAAAAGTAGATTGTCAGATAAGTAAATGGAGCTTCAGTACTGACATTAAAAATAAACTCCAACCCTCTGTGTGCTCATTGTGTTCATTGTCTGTGCAGAAGAAGGACCAGATCTATTTGTTTCACATTTAAAAGTGCCAAGAGTACATTTGCTTTTGGAGCTGTTTTTAGCCATGGTAGCAACGTGTCTCTGGGGACAGAAATGTTGGTTGTTCCACCACTTTGGTCCAGGCTAAAATATCTCAACAACTCAGGGATGGATTGCCATGAGATTTTGTACAGACATTCATGGTTTTTATCCTACTGAATTTGGTGATTTCATGACTTTAATGTAGCGCTACCATTAGGTTGTGCAATTTATAATCTGTGGTTTATGACAAAATAGTGTACCTGTAAAACATATTACATTGTCATCAGCCTCAGGTGTCCTTGTGCTAGTCATAAAATATTAGCACGGTGACTTGCTAAAAAAAGATAGTTAACATGGAAATTATTACTGCTAACAACTGTAGCAGCATTATGAGCATTGGCATTGGCGATGTTAGCATTTAGCTCAAAGCACAGCCTCACATGGTTGTAGATTTGTTAAATCAACTTCCTTTAAGGACTAAACATACTTGGCCTGTAAAGTGGATTCATATTTGAAAATATTACATAAAAAAAAAAAAAAAAAGATGTTACTTAAACTAAAAGAAAATTCACTGAGGGTTGGTCCACATTCACATAACAATTAAAGTGTAATAAATCCTTTTATTTGTTTATATTGGTTCTGAGCCCTACTTATTTATCAGATTTTCTTTTACACTATGAACCCTGTAGAAGCCTCAGGTCTTCAGGTAGTGGCCCTTTAATTATCCCCAAAGTGGGGTTGTTATAATGTGTGAAGCACTAGATTTTGCTTGTATGGAAATTGCTATATAAATAAAGTCTGATTGATTGATTGAAAAAGCAACAACAGGAGTGTAGCTGGCCTTTCCATTATTTTTTCTCTCCATTAGAGGCCATGAAGAAAGAGACCCAGAGGATACTTCTCTAACACAAGCCAGTACAGGTCCACTGTCCTGATCACAGTCTGGCGTATATCACCACAGTCCCACAGGAGCAGTACAGATAAATATGATTTGTACTACCTGTCTGGATTACATTACAATATCGTAAATTACAGCTCCACAAAGCTCCAGTATGCAGGTGTAAATCTAAGTGTATATAGTTTAGATATATTTCTGGGTTTACGTGATCTTTAGTAATCTTGTTATACTAAAGAATAAGCACAAATCTTCAGTTTTGCATCTGGCCTTCCATATAATGAACTGGGAATTGAGAATTTCTCCCCAGTTGATCATCGATCTCAGTATATGGTGATAGTACAATATGCCTCTTGTACGGACTGTTTATCCCCATAGTCTCTCTGAGAGTCCCATAAAGCACCGCACTGTCTGCCGCTCTGTCCAGCCAACAAGCACCCTGCAGGGACTGAATATTTATCACTCCCCGGGCACCCCACTCCAATGCATAGCTCTGACTTTACATCACAGAGGAAGCAGCTGCACAGGGTTTAGTGCTCTCCTAGTATGTAGAGGATGAGTGTGCATGAGTGAGAGGAAGAGACAGAAGGAGGCAGAGGGAGGGCAGAGGTTGCAAATCACATTAAGGCCCCAGACTGAACCTCTGTGTAACAAAAGCCGTCTTGTACGAGCCGCTCTGCGCTACCAGTTGTGGTCTTGGGCTGCTAATCTCACGGTCCAAAGCTAATTAGAGGAGGTGGTGGACCTGGGTCTCAGTGGAGCGGTATGAGAGCAACGCTCGGGGTCACAGCACAGTCATCACTCTTTTTGGTGAATAACACAGCATGATGATTAAAAAGTGTACTATTTGAAGTATGTTAGAGAATCTGCAGGAAAGCTATTATGGGGTTTTTGTTGACATTGACTAGTTCGAGGGCTCTTTGTAATATGTATGCAAGATCAAATACGTAAGTTTTGAGACGCCCTCGAGGCCTAGGAATGAGGACTTCTACAATAAACTACAACGTCGCCAGCTTGAGTCCGACTGGAGACCTTTGTGGCAGATCATTACCCATCTCCCTCTCTCCTCATTTCCTCTTTTTACTGTCGACTCACTAATAAAAGGTTTAAACTGCCAGAAAAAAAAAACAAATAAACAAACAAATGATTTACAAGAGGTTCATCCAACCCAGTACTGCTCAACTGAATAAATCATATAAATATATTAAAATATCCTTCAAAAACTGACACACTGTAATGTTGTCTTGTATCATCTTTTTTTTCTTGACTTTTCTGTTCAATAAAAGGAACAGAAGGGTAAATGATCCAAAAAGGCAAATGAATAAAAGGTAAAAGTAAAAGAAAAATAACAAATACAATGTAAATAAGTGTGTAAGTACCTTTATGGAGCTTATAATGTTCAATTTCTGTTCAGTGCAGTAATGGTTTAACTGTATGGTAACTTTTGAGCCTGTAGTTTGTGGTGTGTGTGCTGTCAGGCGTGCCAACACAATATTTGGCACCTACTAAAATCTGTTTAAACTGTCATGTGGCATGTGTACAGGTTCTTGTTTGTGTCCAGCCTCTGGAAATCTGTGGTATTTTATGAATATAGTCATTAGGAGGACCTGGATTTGAAGCAAAAATATAGCATTTATTTACTAAAACCAAGGAAGCTTTATGAAGAGCCTGAAACACAATAATACAACAAATCTAAAAAGACAGCATGGACTCTTACCGTGGTGATTTCTCATTGATGGTGTTGCTTCCCTGAAGGTCTGACAGCGGTGTGCGTGGACTCTTTCTGGTCACACCTGATCACCAACAGATAGGTTGGCATCATGTGAAAGAAAACAAACACAAACACACAGCCACATACACACAAAACAGACATACAGACAACACATCCTTCAAACCCTTCCCAAGCAAAAAAACACACTTCTGACACCATGTGACACTCCAGTGTTATTGCAGTGAGTGTTATGTGCCTTTTCATTGGAAATATAATCTACAGCAGATGATTTAATATTGAAACAAAGATCTATGAGGTTAATAGTGAGTTGCTCTTGTTAGTGTCAAATTATGGAAGATGATACTGAAGAGTTGTTTGGTTTAGTCTAGACTGTAGGCTGGCTTAGTTATTTAAATATAAATAATATATGCCAATATATATACAATATATATATACACACACACACACCTATATATAGAGTACTATACTAGTACTATAGTACAGGCCGCCCCACCCATCACCAGTTCCTTCAACTCTTAATGAATAGCCATCATTACTGGTTCAACCTAAAGAGAACACTCCTTGTAATTCACTCCAACATCGATGATTCGCGCGCGACACCTTCGAGCCCATGAGACGCCATCTCTTCTCGCAGGATGATCTAATTGATACACCAGCATTCCCTCTGAACCTACAGCCAATCAATCACGGTGATAAGAAATCAGCAGATATCTACAGTGTGTGTTAGCCTTCTTAAAAAGCAATCTGAGAGAGCATTTTATCAGGTTTAACAGTATACCGTTTTCAGTTTCATCACTTTGTACAACATTTTCACTCTCATCTGGAGCTGCAGGGTGGCACAAAACAAAAAGACACAAACACATCTGGATGTCATGAAATGTTTGTAGAGGAACAAGTGACCTTTGAAAGAAGTGTGTGAGGTCGGCTGTATGTCCTGCACCACATGTAAAGCTGCCTGTAAGCAAGTTAGTGATAATAATATACGCATCTGTGTCATATACCCCCTCGGCCTTCTATCACCACCACCAGCCTATGTGGAATTAGTGACAGTGATTATAGACGAGTGCTGTGGTGCACAAGCAATAATAATCACTGCCCAACAGACATGACTGGACATAAAAGTGTATCTGTGTGCTAGAACTGGCAAATAACAGAAAGTGATACTGTGTCGTCTCCCCAAACCAAAGTTAGCCCAACCATGCATTTATCTTCTAGCGTATTACTAGCACAGTGTTAGTGACAGGATGGCTGAAGCATGCTAGTGAACAACGTGCAAGACGAGACAAGTGGATGCAGGTGCATAAGAAAGGGGGAAGAGGGAGACAGAGGGAGTGGAGACCAACAAGCATCTAGTCTAATGATAGAAGATAAGAGTTTTAAATCAAATCACAAAGCAGAAACTACGTCTCTTTAATGCAAGTTTGGATATTCTTATGATTTTTTTAATCTCTTTTGGCTTGACTTTGGCTGCAGTACAGCGCAGTAAAATGTAGGTGATGTTGGTCAGCCTCGTCCCTACAGTTTCCCCAAGTCATGGTCTAACATGAAAGTAGGAGGAGTTATTGTTGTATTGGCAGCCTTACTGTACTTCTCCTCTTTGCATCTCTGCAGGATCTCTAAGCTTCTCTGATGCACAGGGTGCTGCAGAAAGCTAAAACTATCCACACTTTTCAAAACTGCACAGGGAGCAGCTTCATCATGCCCTTGGAGAAGCAAAACAAAGGAAAAAAAAACACAAGGAAAGAGAAGGGGAAAAGAGAGAAAGAAATGACAGATTAGACAGCGAAGAAGAAGAGATCAAGAGATGCAGTCATCTACTGGAGAGATACCTGTGCAAGACTTCTGGAAAGAAGATGATTGACATTCAAAACTGCAGTTGGTGGCAGCAGTAGGATGTTTATCATTGTAGTTCTGTGTTTGCCCCCCCCAAAGGCACTTCCATACAATGTCTTCTAGAAGTTTTTCTGCAACCTGATTGGACAGTCAGCAGATATCTACAGTGTGTGTAGATGTCCGTCTCCCTCTTAGACAAGGTGAGGGTATTTAAAGGTAATTTAATTTACAACTTGGCTCATAATAATTCATAAAAAAGAAGTTAGACATGGCATTTTTAACACTTAGACTTAAAAACACGATGTTGCAGAAATTAAATTTAAAGACACGTTTTAGAAGTCCCTTGGGTGAGGCTGAAGGATTACTTAAAGATATCAAAGGATTACTAAAAGATATCTAAGGATAAGCAATGGATACAAAATCTATTTTCACATAACATCTACATAGGAAGGATCAAGAGGGTGCAGAGCGCAAGTCTGGTTCATACGACGGCAGTGCTCAAAGAACCTCTGATGCTAATATCTACTGCATATCAAGTACAGCTAGAGCCAAATCTAAGGGAAAATAAGGCATTCGTAGAAAGCCAAAGCCGAGAGAGACAAAGAGCAAGAGCTACTGTAATTACATGGCAGCACTACTAGCACTACGCACACACACTACACAACGGTGACTACTGAAACACAAAATATGGCGGACATTAAGCGAACTATAATGACCGATGATGGCCAAATTGTAACTGCATGGCGTGTGAGCATACAGTACTGTTCATGGCAGGAAAACTGAAAAGATGTTGGTAATTTCATGCAATTTATTGGCCGAACAGGCTGAACGTTCGTGCTTATAAGCAGTCTTCATCTCAGCTGTCTCAGAATAGGCGAATAATCAAATAATTATTCTTTTCTATAGATTTAGTAGTTTGCTGGTTTACTGCTATACTCGCAGTGCTAAAAAGTACCTGTAATGCTCACATGACATTCAGTAAAGTCAATGTCCTTTCATTCTTTGTGCATTTTGGTGCTGTTTTGATATAACCTGAGCTTCACACAAACTACACAGAGCACCAATGTTCATCATTTTGAATATTCATTCTAATATAGTCGCTGAATTAATAACATTAATAACATATGCAGAAATGAAACACCAGTAGTTGCATTGCTACAATAAAAAGACCATAAACATTTGGTGATGACAAACTGTATAACATCTTTTTCTAAACTAAGATAATTTCCCTGTCAGTCTCCTACATCAGTCTCACTTTACAAAACGTGCTCTGTCTCGCTGCTATAATGTGCACATTAGTAGAGTTTCCATTAGTGTGGGAGCTCACCAGTCTTCTTCTGCGTGTGTCTCTTCCCGGCCTCTCTGAAAGCCACCAGGGCCCTGAAGTAGGCTCGGAGTACCGCCCAGCGGAAAGTGGCTGCCGGGTCAATGCCCATCAGCCCACAGATGAATGCGTTCTTGCTGCTCTTAAGTAAAGCTACAATGTCGGGGCGCATGTGGTCTGTGTTCTTCTCCCTGAAATCCTGTGTTTGGTACAGAGATATATAATGGTAGTCAGTGGTATTATTTATTGGCTCCGCATTATCTTCAGCTGTAGCAGTTGCTAATCTTCATGGGCTGCACACAGTAAAAGATGCCTAAATAAAACATTAATACAATCAAAAGCAGCTGGTCTTAATATAACACAAGCAAATCATCAATAACATAATAATAATAATAATAATAGTAATTTTAATTATGATCATTTATTTGCTATAATTTATTGATCAGAATATTTTATAATAATATATATTTTCACATTATCAGACATTTAGAGACATCTGCATTTGTTTCTGTAATCACTTGTTGATTCTCTAATACTGGCGGGCAACTTGTTCCACAGAAGCTCTGTACTTAACTTTATATTTTAGTTTAGTCTTGGGATAATTAATTGTTGTTAAACCACATACCAAGTTGGATATGTATGTGTTTGACCAGAAAACTCCCAAAAGAGCTGAAAAAGAGTATACCTAAAAATATAAGCTCAATCTCAATTTTACTTCTTTAAGTTTGAAACCATTTCTTCTAATCTAAGAAGGATTCCACTGCGGTGGATTTTTCCTGGTTGGCTGCATGTGACGGGCCAAGACAGAGCCGTTGTTCATGCCAGTAACTCTGAATTAAAGCTCAGACCTGCGCAATAGGTGAAAGGCTCCCTGTGATGCCGTATCTTGTTTTGATTGTGTAATATAGAAAAAGGGATTAAAATACCTCCCTGTTGTTATGTGAGACTTAACAAGCCTGATTATCTTGCTCCACAAAAAAGGACTGGTAGCATCTTGTATTTCAACAAATTACACTTTTTATTCATAGGAGTTATTACATCTTTGGTCAATATAACATTTCTTAAATAATTTTTTTGGCATACACTTTTACGTAAAGTTCTTAATCTGTTCCTAATAATCTCTAAATCTAAATCTCTGTTGGTGCATTATAAATTGTACCTCATATTATTCTTTATTATTGCTGTTTTTGTGTTACTATATGTAACGCACTCTGTAAACATTATTATACAAATACATTGATTATTATTATCATTTATTCATTGATTTAATTTGGGATTTATTTTAAAATATGCATCACCCATTTATACTCATCAACCACTGGTTAATGTAATGTTGATGTTACAAAAGGTCCCACAAAATGTTTTATTTTTATTTTTTATTTTTTATTTTAAACAGGCTTTAGTACATGTTTTCTGTTACAGTTCCCATTAAGTTTTCCCATTCGGTTAAAAGATTAGATAATCTAATATGGGGCTGAGAACATTCGTTCTGTCTAATCAATAACTAGGTGTTTAAGTGAAGATTACACTGACCTTGACACCGTACTTGACCTTTCCAGCATAGTGTCTGATAATGAAGGCAGGCTCCATGACAGCAGGAAACTCGATGTAGCTGTTCCCCTCATGTTGCCGCTTGAACTTGTCCAACAAAGTCTGGTTGGTGGCTTGAGGGAAACTGAAATAAAAAGGACGGACAAGTTTGATTTGAAGAACAATAGCTTTTTACATCTGTTTTTAATAAGAAAACACATTGTTGGTGCACGTGTTAAAAGCTTTCAACCATGGTGAGTACTGAAGCATAAATCACACTGAAAATGTTCGACCCATTCCTGATCTAATCATCCAAAAAGAACAGAATTAATTTAAGACATTGCTTTTTCCACCAGTCACAACAACGTTTAGTACAATAGTACTTATGGAAACGTGGCAAGTTTAACATGATCTGATCTGTAACCAGTTTTTGACATTTCATCCTCTGACGCCAGAGGTTGAGGATTATCATTTAAAGCTGATCTCGGCTCAGATTTCCCTCTAGTCCTTTAATATAAAGAGCCAGAAATTCTGCAGAAAATCAGCAGCTTACAGGAAGAGAAGAGGGGAAGAATGAGACACCAGGGGTTTTGGAGCTGGGGGTGAAACCTGACCTATGAAAACAACACAGCCAAAGACTCTGTGCTTTCCAGCTTTTCCATGTGGGAGGAAAGCGATTCAGAGAAGAGGGGGGAATAAAGGAGGAAATATTGTTGGTAAAAATAGTCAAAGAACAGTCATGAACCTGAAAAGATTAAATATACTTTAAATAAAATTCAACTCCATCTTACATTGTGGTAATATCAGGTTATAATAGCAGAAATACATGGACATTTAACACAATCTTGTTTTCCCATGAAGCTGTGCAGTTATTAACATATTTCAGGTAGGGTATAGACAACAATTTGCCTCTTCCAAGAGTCACTAGCCAAGTAGTTTCACAACAATAGTATTTATTTTCTCATTTAGAGATTTTTCAGAATCTGCACTTCTAATCTGTCCGACTCGTGAAGCGTCAGGTCCTCGCTGGTTTAACAGGTTTGGCACTGCCGTACGTGCTCAGATCTCTCTGGGACCTTATAGTTATTAAACGCCTCCTCTAGGTAGCATATGTGCATGACTCCCCCAGAACAGGGGTGGGCAACATTTACTATCAAATAAGACATTTCACTATGATCAATCCATCAGTCTGGAGCCACAAATTATATTTATAGAGGAAAAGGCGCTAGGTCAAGAATATTTGTCACTAGCGCATAAGAATTCCAAACAAGCTAATAGACACATTCCTGACATGCTGTCACCTTAATAAGACTAACGTGTTAGCAGATCATTTCCAGTTCCTAACTCCAACAAAAGTGGAGCAATGCTAGCATTTGGAGTGTTGTGTATGCATCCTCTCTTTATCTCTGTTTGACTCTATCTTGGCATTTAGTTGATTGATATCCATCTTTTTTCACCAAACAGAGAACCCATGGTCTGTGCCATAAGATGAAAACAGTGAGCTGAAAGAGTCTAAACAGCTGATAGTATAAAGACAAACAGAGTGGTACCAGCTTTATTTTTACTATAGCCTGCCAGAAGCACCTGATGGTTGATACCACGCAGGAAAATTCAAATGAATTTCCAAAGAAATGAACTCGTCAAACAGGTAGTCAGACAGGCTGAAAGACTCACTTGCACTCTTCATCCAATAAGTAGAACAGCGCTGTGGGCTTCTTGCTGATCAGGTTAATGCAGCCTGTGTTGTCGATGTAGTCGATGTTGTGCCAGCTGATGCCCTCTGCCCTATATTCCTCCTGCCGGGACAAAGAATGCAAACAGAGAACTCAGTGTCAGTGCTACCTTCAGCAATACTTTGCTGCCATTGTTATTTGATGTAGGAACTGTAGACCTCTTCTTTGGCTGCATTTCTCATGTTGCACTGAAGCAAATATGCCAGCAGCTCTTTTTGTATAAAAACAGTATTAAGTGTCTTTTTTCATCACATCTATGTTTTTAAAAAAAAAATCATATCGGTATTGTACTTTCATGCCTTTAAGCAGTTGGAAAAAAGTCTTAACGTGTGGCAAAATTTCAGACTTAAAGGCGTCCTGTGTGACAATATCTTTAAGCGTCCATAAAAATAGAATTATCAACGTGGCATCAACAGGCAACCGGTCCTACGTGGGTAGGGCTGTTTTAAATTTTTCAATCAAAGCAACAATGTTGTTTGTACGCATGCTTTCCTGTTGTCTCCCCGCGCTATAAAACACTCTTTAGATTCTGCCTGGACTCTCGGAGGTTCAATAATGAGAGAAGCATTCAGAGCATTTATCAGTGCTCTTCCCCATACATGTTATTTTCCTGTGTTCCTGGGAAAGAGATTTAACCAATAAAGACTTTAATCCAGAGGAGGTTTAATAAAAAATCACTGAAATCTCCATCTCCTCCTGTTACCCTAAAGTTAGAAGGCTGAAAAAAAAAAAATCAACTTAATTACTGTTGCTTCCTCCGCTATCTGTGCTGAAGACAATGAAGTTCACAGCAAAGAAGATGCGAGAGGGGAAAATGATCCCCCTCAGTATTAAAATAAAAAGAAGTTAAGTAAAACCAAAGGATGGAGTCTGCTGCTGGCCATTCTTGCAGAGAAATGTTTTTATTAAGATTACAACAGCTTGAGAAAATCATTCTGTAACCCATTCCTCTTCTTCTGCAGTGATTTGTAGTTTGTGGTGAACTTTCTAAATACAAACAATCCAGCTGATTCCATTTGATTGTTATCAATGAAAGATTTATTTCAGTGTTTTTAACTAAATAAATTCCTCAACACCAGCTGTTTGTCCCCGACTGAAATCCTTTTGGATACATTATAAAATCAGAAGAAAGAGCGCGTTCCTGAGTTGTACAAAACATCAACAGTGTTTGGGTCTGCGGAAAAAAACTGATTTGTTCTTAACTTCTATAGAAAGATTTAAAGCAGCAAAAAGAGATAACTGTCCAGATTACTGCAACTTGTAGCACCAGAAGACAACAGCCATAAAGTCAGCAAACTAACTCAGTAATGTTAATTACACAGCAATAAGTAACAAAGGTTGCCTACATTAGCTGTCAAAAGCAACTGGTTATACCAGAGCAAGGGTGTGTGTGTGTGTGTGTGTGTGTGTGTGTGTGTACTGAACTGAGTGTTGTATTGGTTTAATCTCGTTTATCAATTGTATAAAAAGGAATGTGCTAATTTTTTTTCCTAGAAATACTGAAGATGTATTTTTTATCGATAAAACAGATGTTATCCCTCACACAGTGTTCTGTCTTACGTGTTTTCTTCCATTTAGAAAAAATATTGGCTAAAGAACGAAATAAGAACGAAGTTAAATTAAATTGCTTTATGTTGTATCAGTGTCCTCCTTTTTGTTCGATGTCTGTTCCCTCCAGGATAAAGTTAAAGCTGTAGAACACATCTGTCCTTTCTTCCTTTCACAATATAAACATCTAGGAACATGATAGTCATCTCTGACTGACTGACTTACTAAAGACAGGTTTTTACTCTTCTGTCTTTTAGTAAGACTTGAGACTCGCTGTGGCTGGAAACTATAAAACGAACACCTGTGCAATATCATCCCCATACAGCAGCCCTGGAATAAACATTTGTGAAGCTTATAATATTCAATTTGTGTGTCATATGGGTGCTGACTCAACTCTGTGGTAATCACTAAGCTGTGGTTAGTTGGGGGTGTTGTATTGGATTGCATTACATTGTACAGGATACTGTATCCGCCCCCTTGAACATGCCTTTAAATCATCTTCCTCTTACTGCTGTGACTCACTTACTGTATTTTGATTCAACCAACAGGAAAAGAAAACATATCATGTCTCCAAAATGAATGCAGAATCAGCTTTTCCACAACTTCAACTACAGATTTTCATATTTTTTCTACAGTTTGGGTTTATGTTGTTTTATTAATTTAAATAAATACTTACATTATAAATAATTGCCTATTCTTTGCTGCTTTATGTACATCTGTATGCCATTACAACTTCCACTTACAATCAGTGCCAAACAAGTTAACTCATAATTATAATTGTATTGTCCTATATGTTACGATCATGCTAATATTGTCTTATTCCATTGCATGTCTTTCAACAATGTCATTACTGGCAGAGAGTTTGTTTGAAAACGTCGGAAAATAGAGCAGAAGGAGAAAATAAGTACTATCCCCCCCTTTAAAATGACCACCAAAGTGCCCTTAAGCAAACCATTTAGCTCCTAACTGCTCCAGCAGAGTGACTCACTGGTCGACAGATGAATGGAAATATACTGTATGTAACTGTAGACGAGGGTGTGAAGCTGGCTTTAGCGGAAATATGAAGCATGCCAGCTCTTGGTCAAACTATCCTGGTTGAATCATTTTCAGAGGCTTTCAGGCTGCCTGAGCGGTGTACATCGATTTTTCCACACACAACTAATTCTTTACTGGTCTTAGGCCATTATGAATTCCTAAGCTCTCCAGTTTCCTCTGATCAAGTCTTTGCTACAGTTTGATTTAACTGTGTTAATTTTGTTTACAGAACAAGCTGAGATTTTAGCAAAAATGTGGATTTTGCTCTATCATTGAGCTGCAGTGGAAGTTTGATCCATGGAAAAAAAAACAGAAATCAATATGAAAACACATTTACTGATAACTTCACAGCCCTGTTAACATCCAGAGTAACTGTTGGCTGTTGTGGAAGTCAATATATTGAATCTCTGCAAAGCTGAGAACACGGATGACGAAAACAGGTTCATTCAAAGTTGTGTCAAAAGTAAAGCTCAACATCATGAGTGTGACTTTTGCAGTTTGCAGTGACTACAGTCTGACCGGACAACTGAGTGTGTATCCTGCATGCAAGCAGTGGTTTAACCATCAGGAAGTTATCTGATTTAATGGTTGTTTACTGCAGGGCTGCAACCCTCTGACAACACACTCAATACATCTGCACACACAGAGCCTATGATATACAAGATGTACAAGCAGATGTACTCAAAAGGTTAGACTGATCCACTATAAAGTAAAGAATGGCCACGTCCAGGCAGACTGGATGTTTTGGTTATTTTCCAGGTGAAAGAGGTAAACACAACCTCTGCAGGGAATAAATCTGAACATGTTTTTAAAAAAATCTATCCTCAACCATACGGTATTTTGTTTAATTTAGTAAAATGCTGAAAAAATAGAACAGTAAAAGTTCATATATTTGACTCATCAACTCTTAATTCCCACTAGGTGAAGACTGATGTGTTGCTGGTTGTAAGTTGTGAAATGAAAAGTAATGGGGAGTGGATGACGTCAACACACAATTTGGAGGATGAAGGAAATCCAATAGGACCTCCAGGAAAATGAACATGCATCAAAATAATGCAATCTCCTCCTACAATAATACGTATTCACTGTGCAACACAAACACAAAGAAGAAGATGCAACACAGAGGAAAAAAAAACAGTCTGCATTTCAAGAAAAGAACACGTTGCCAACTGTTTTGCTCGAGGCTGGATTTATTATGACCTGGGTTGGTGCGGCAACCGGTAGCACAGGAAGTACTGTAATAAGTATCAACAAATACTGGAAGCTGGAGTCTCACAGTCAGTTTGCATATTGTACATTCATAGATTTTTTTTCAAACTACTGTATAAAAGAAGCACTGTTTGTTCCCTGCAGAAGTTGCATTAAAACATGCATGTTTGACAACTTGTTTGCTTTATGAAGCTTTACTTGCATAAGCCATCAGATCTTACGAAGAACAAATCTGACAAGTCATTAATCTACAGCACAGTAATTCTGAGTGTCACTTACCTTAACCTCCAAAACAAAGAAGTCTTTAAAGTCTCCCCTCATGACATACATCTACAGTATACATCTTGACATATTTATGACATGGGGGTAGGACAGGGTTTGTGAAAAAACTGCCTTTGTACAAAACAGGACCGACTGAGGACACGGTCCTTCGTCTTGGTGTAATTCAAGAACTGCATGAAAGCCCATCATACATGTCAGGGCAGGCCGCTGATTCAGTCAATCTCAAGGTAAACACATTGTTTGAATTACAGGCGAATCTTATAGATCATGACTTTAAAAAGCCCTTTGATGTAAATCAGCTCACTTAAGAGAACATACATCCTCAGTGGTGGTGGTCACAGGGAGGGTGAGTCATACAGCTGTCAACTTCTCTAACCCTGTTGCATAATGTGGTGAAGAATTCCTCCATTGTTTCAGTGTCACTGAAATATACATGCACTGTGTGGAGTGAGAAGGGTGTGGGGTTTCCTTGGAAATGGTCACAGCCAAAGAACTTAAGTGGGTACAGCTACAGTAGGTTAAAATAGTAGTTTCAGCAATACAGTAGCTCAGGAGTTCAGCCTCCAGTCAACCTTTGAGGAAAGAAGACTGAGGGATGTCTTACTTGTTCAAGCTTGAAGATGTGCTGGTTGAAGTAATGCTGGAGACGTTCGTTGGCGAAGTTTATGCAGAACTGTTCGAAGCTGTTGTTCTCATAATCCTCAAAACCAAAAATATCAAGCACTCCAATGGACAAGATCTGAGGAAGACAAACACACAACATAAACAACCTAAATTATTCATCCTCAAATGTTGCTTATCTATGATGTTTCCTAAAATTCTCCATTATCAGCATTTCATGTCCATCAGGTATTTCATATGCAATAATAGAATATATTTAAGTGAGACTGATTATTTTGAGATTTTCTATGGATGAGACAACTCACTCCTCTCTTGATCTTGTGTCTAATGTAGGCGGTTTAACTTTGATTGTAACAGTCTTTGTGTTTTGTGTCGTCCTACCTTGGTGGTCTCCACCAGGTCCTTGACGTTGAGCAGAGCGTGGTTGATCCTGAAGACAATCCAGTCAAACAGAGCACTGTACAGGGACTTCGCCATGGAGTCTCGCACTGTACCAGCCTGGAGATGGACACATACAGAATCTCTTTAGTGTTACTCCCACTTGTAATATCTCAGTTCACAACATTTGATGGATTAAGAAAGGAGAAGTACGAAAGGCTACGTTTCCATGTACATTATTGTGGGTAAGACACTATTTTATAATGTCCTTTTCCTTTATATGTTGTTTTTATTTGTAATATTGTGTGTCTAATTTCCATTTTAATTGAATTCCTGTGTTATCTGTGTTAAATTTATATGTTTTTACCCTTTGCAATGTTTTAAGATGTCAATGTCAAACGATACCATAATGGAATAATCAGGTATTTTTGGAAACACGTCTTGCCTTCTTGCCGAGAGTTAGATGAAAAGATTGATAGCAATCTCATATCTGTACGCTACATTAGAAGCTACCACAAGCAGCCAGTTAGGTTAGCTTAGCACAAAAACTGAAAACCGCTAGCCTGTCTCTGTCCAAACACTGTCCAAAATCTGCCTACCAGCAACTATAAAGCTCATTCACACACACTACATCTCATTTGTTTAATACACACAAAAACTGACAAGCTGACTTGTTGTCCTTGCACTGTTTTTTGTCTTAGTTAAATGAGATACAACATATTAATTAGTGAGCTTTAAAGCTGCTGGGAGGTAGACTGTATTACTTTTGCAGAGACATTTTCAGAAGTTAAGCTAACCAGCTGCTAGCTATTGCTTCATATTCACTGTACAGTCCTGAGATCAATCTTCTCGTCAGACTCTCTGCAAGAAAGCAAATAGGCGTAATTCCCAAAACTACTCCCTTAGGTTTATGACACGTATTTGTGCTGTGCCAGAGGTTTGAAGAGACATTCATTACTTTAGGTGCCAACTGATGCTTGATCCAACTCCAGACATCATTCCTGTGTCACTCGCTCAAGCATCTGTATTATACATTACAGCTTGGCCTTGTAGTAACACTGCACTTTTGTACAGGTCCAGCATAAAAAAAACCACAGTGAGTGGAAGCACTTAAAAATTGGGATTTATATTTAGGTCAAGGTCTCAGACAACACTGGAGTGTAAATCACATCCTCACAGCACTATCAGGAGCTCCTGCGCTCAGGACAACATATAATGGGTTATCCTAAAAGGTAAAAATCATATTAACAGGAGAAACTAGACAGCTCTATGGCCCAAACACATCTCTAGCATTGATATCCTCTACTGAAACTCTGGCACAGAGGCCAACATTACAGACATGCTGGCAGACTGCACTGTGTCACAGCAAGCCATTACTAATGTCATTAGCCTGCCTAACACTCATCAGGTTGACTCATGAGATCTGGCAATCCAATTGAGTGTGGCACAGACAGCATCATCTGCCAAGCTCTAATGTTAAAACTTCAGTCATGGCCTAATGGAAATCTTAGCTTTAATAGGTTAAACGCAGACTTTATATACTAAATATACAGCTTATGAGGCTCTGCTGCTGTGAAGATGAAATTCAGAGGAACAAACATTAAATATTTGGGAGTCACATTAGTTAGAATCATATTCATAAACTTTATGTTGCCCAGTTTTTGAGACCTGTTTTAGATGATAAATGTTGCGTTCTTAAGAAAGACAAAAGCTTCCTTGTCAAATTAGCAAGAAAACCTTTCTAATTCCCGTATCCGCTGGAAAGATTTGACCTTCCTGTGGCAAAGGTGAGCCGTGGTCTTCAGAAACAAAACAAACCATAAAGTGGCCACTCAAAGTTAAAATTCCTTTGTTTCTAAATAATTAACCAGGGTATTTTTAGCAACATCAGACCAAATATCCCTTCCATGAGTCAGGACAGATATTATTTTGAACTCCATACATACTGTGGTCTAAATGACCCATAAGCTTTTCATTATTTAGAGGAAGTCGGACTTAAAACATGCAGAGGGAAACAGCCTCATAACTCTGACCAAATGGAGAAAACTCATTACAGAAACGCTCAGATTTCTTTGAGGTTTTCAAGTGTATGATTTCAGTTAACAGGCAATGAGATTGTTGTGACTGTTGGAGCAATATTTACACAGAGACCACCCAGTGTGCTACCAAAACAATCACTGTTTATCCATATGAAATGGCTCCTAAATATCCAACAGGCCATTATGGGAATGTGTAACACACCACCATCTTCTGGGTGAGTCTGTGGTAAAATACTGCTGAGACAGATTCCCTGGGCGAATACTGTGTGCAATTTGTACTGGAAAATAAGAAAATCGTTTAACTGTATGTGTGCAAGATAATATTTAACATTTGACAGCACAACAGTATGAAATATTTAGGCTTCATGACAAGTTTCCAAGTTAACAAAATCATCCATGTGTAATTCATGCGAACCGACGGGCATGTTACACAGTCTATCCATGTTGCTCCCGCTTCTCTTTTCAGATGGCTCTCATCTACAGACCGTGACGTGTGTTTGTTTTCAGAGTGGGGGTCCCAATGAAAACTGTATAGGGACTTGAAATGCCTTCCCTTCCCTCTAAACACACTGGAAGACTCAGTGCATGTGTGTTTGTAAGTGTGTGTCGCTGTGACTGTGTGTTCATGTGTGGCCGCAGGCTGAAAGAGCAGCAGGAGAGAGGGAGGAGGGAGCAGGAGGGAGATCTGGTGCTGGAGCAGGCTGTCCTGTAAACACGGCCGGTTGGGACTGAAGAGATGAGGCTGCGCCGCGGTTACTGAGTTGGTATAATGCCTTTAGTCGAACTACTGAATACCAAAAAAAAAACAAGCCAGTATCTTCACTCTGGCTGTGTATTGGACTGCACTCTTAGTCAAAGTAAGAGGGCTACATCAAGGGAAAGCAAGCTTGTTAGATCGCCATGGCCTATTTGTTATCTGTAAATGAAAAATATCA
>NW_023339663.1:6334812-6335170 GCF_004916995.1 Morone saxatilis
ACTAAAGGTAGCTAGCAGATCTTAGTATCTGCCATCTTTAAACGTGGTGCTTTAAATCACATACGTAAATGTATTATAATTTATTTTCTAGTCGTCTCCTTCATTTCCTTTGTGCGTTGTGTTGTAGGAAAAAAGTGTAAAACACAGGAAAAACAAAATTCTACTTTTATTTTAGTAGACACTGTCTGTTTTGAGTATACTATTACCACTCACACTGCACAACTCAGAACGTATTTGGAGCAGAGCGACAGTCTGCAAACAACTAACTGAAACTTGCCTCACACAAGACACAACAAAACATGTGTGTGTACCCTGTTTTTAAATATTAACACTCTATGGGAATGATGAAAATAAAATA
>NW_023339663.1:6335197-6335395 GCF_004916995.1 Morone saxatilis
GTAATGACCACTTAAGATAAAGAGCAGCCGACCAATCACAGACATTAACAATGCAGGAGAACAGTCTCACCTCTGCAAGTTTGTAAGGAACTATCAGCTTCTCTCCGACAGTAACTGTCTTCCGTGTTGTCAGAGCTTCAAACAGCATCTCTTCTTTGACCTGGTCATAGCAGCAAGAGAGAAAGAGAGAGCGAGAGA
>NW_023339663.1:6335483-6339146 GCF_004916995.1 Morone saxatilis
GAGAGAGAGAGAGAGAGAATGAAATCAGTCAAGTCTCCACTGAAAGGATTACACACCCATCATTCAATGCAGCAGCAACGTGTACCGTGACCAGAGAATCCTGGATTATCGTTGAGTTTTTGACTTCAAAAGAAATCTGACACTTTCCATACAAGCTGCTTTTCATCTTTCACAGTGTGTATGTGTGCAGGGTGGCTGTTTGAAGAAGTGCTTTTAAAAAAATTGACCACAAAAACATGTCTCCTTATCAGTCTACACTGTCCTACAAACATCCTGTTAGCACTGAAGTTAAAGGAGAGATGTGACAGTTCTGCACACACACAGATACTAAAATTATAATAATGAAGATGAACACCAGCCACACACACAGTCTAGTTACTACATCGGCTAATGGTCCACATACAGTAATTAATAATACAATACTTAAACCACATTACTAAGATAATACCAAACGGTCACTTGTAATGTAAACATTATGGCCCCATATGTACTTATTAAAACTACTTCAGGCTCCTTTAGCTAGAGGGCAATGCATTATATGTCCCCAACCGTTCCTCACTCGACAAAGACAACACAGTATGTGATTTCATGGATGTTAATGGTAGACTATGAGACAAAGCTCAGTCACTAGGATACAACAGTCGTCTATGTGTGATTGACACAGAAGTAGTCTGTTAAAGAACACATAACATAGCGAGTATACAAACAGCACTGCATCAACTTTGCCAAGAAATGTCACTGGGAACTTAATTATTCAACACATAGAAAGGCGTCTTTGTGCAAATTATCATCATTATCATTTAGAGAGAATTGCAAAAAAATCTAAATACAGCAAAAGTATTTTATTACGGAACATGCCAACATTTAAACCATGACAAGGTTTTATTTTATATAAATGTATGTCATATTTTGTTATTGTGAAATAGTGAAATCTATTTTTTGTCACATCATGTTAGTTTTTTTTCTATTATTATTATTATTATTATTATTATTTAGGCTTTTTAAGCCTTTAATGCACAGTGACAGCCTAAGATAGAGTTAAACCTTTGTACATGCAGTGCGCGCTCTACCAGGTGAGCTACCGGGTCATCCCACCACCCATCTGTTTTTCTGAACACACATTTAGAGAATGTGCAGCAATAAAAACTATGTTACAGTACCTCCAGCAGTTCAGAGACAACGGGGAGCACCTCTGGGTTACAGATGTCGATTGAGTCGTCCCTGTAGGTTTTCCTCTTGTAGCGGATGTTGCCCAGGTGAAGAATGGCTGACAGCAGGCAGAAGATCCTAAACAACAGTTCAGGGAATGTTTTAGAGACGCCTCACGGGAAAAATACTGTGGAAGTGTAGCTGTAGCTGCAGTATCTCTATATCTGTGGAATTCTAATCTTATGAGTACAGTACAACGTTAAGGAGACTGCATAAACCTTTTATCAATAAACTATGGACTGTATTGATGTATACTGTTTATATGTGACTGTCTGTACTGTAAAATACTTAAATACTAAAATACTTCCTTATTGCACAACAAATCTGTCATTGTGGACTATTATAGTAAAGTTAATGTTATTTTATTACACACTCATTGCGGTCGTGTGTGTGTGTCACTCACTGTTTACGCGTGGCAGGAAGAAAGCCCACCATCTCCATCGCCAGCTGAAGCCTCTCAAAGTCATGCTTCAGGTCTTCGCCTTCGACTGCGAAACAGTCCTGCGGGGAAAAAAAGCAGCAACCGGGTGTCATCAAGCTGTTATGACACACCGGCCTGGAAGCCAAAAGAGCTAATGACAAGTCACTATGAAGTTATGAAGGACTTACTAAAGACTGTTGACATACACAGCGCCCAAATGCTTTTAATGTTTACAGAGTGTCCAGCAAAGATGCTTAAAATAGTTTTTTAGTTTACTTTGCAGCTGAAACAAAGAACAGCAGAGTGGCCCGAAGCAGACAAATGAATGACTCATACTAAAATAAGCTATCATTAAGAAGCTTGGCGGTCAAACAGAACAGCAACACTCTGCTCTGATGTGCAGAGCTTCTAGCGAACAGCAGCATGTGTAGGTTCTGCTCATGTAGTGGAAAATCTGGCCTGGCTTCCAACCAATCCACAGACATTTGGCAAGCTGGCAAAAGAGCTGAGAAGAGCAGCAATTTATGGGTTTTCCTGTGTTTGAGTGATGGACGACAAGCTGAACTAGCAGAGAGGAGACACAGGAGGAGCTTGTTTTGATGCAATAACAGTGATGTGCGCAGACAGGCGCAAAGTTCACACAAGCAAGTGCAAATCTAAACACATGTAATACACTCATAGTGCAGGTCTTACTGACTAGAATCATAAAGTCATGAGAAAAACACAGCACAGCATTAAAATACTGAACTTATTAAATAACATAAATGTTATTTAGCAACCAAATACACATGAGAAGGAGAAAAATGGCAGATACATCTGGATCTGGATTAGTTGTTTATGATAAGAGGCAGATCTTTCCCAGACTAGGAATACATGCTTTGATGTAACTACATAACTACACAGTCTTTCACTACATACACCCACCGTAATGTGAGGTCTGCTCTTTGCTTTATGGACCCATTCCACTATGGCTGCCATAATTATCACATACCGAGGCCTCAGAAAGACAAACACTCCAAACATGAGCCTAAACCAACGTGCCTCCTTCTTGCCTCTCTCGCTCTCTGCTTTCATGGCAGAAACTCACACTGACCTGTTAGTGACTCTGGTGTTACATTTCCATAGCAAGAACATCTACATTTATTTTTAAAACATTGCTCTAACTTAGACTTATTTCCAGTAAAAACAATGTGTAAGTGTAGTTAAAAGGTGTTTGAGGATTCCAGATGTAGTAAATGAAACAAAACAACATTATAAAATCATTATAGTCATTAAAATACATCAATCTGGAATAATATTTCCTTTGCCGACATGTAATAAAATAGTTGTTTTCCTTGCTGTGTAGAAAAAAGTGAAAAAATTTAAAAGTCCGAAATTTGGCTAAAATATCTATTAATTCCTTTTTATATTGTTCCTAATATAGACGATTGCTGCAGGACTAATCACACTGAAGTCACTGCATATTTATAGCGTCTGTTAATCACTAATGTCGGAGTTTACATACCACAGTATTATCAGCATGAAAAGAATACAGTAAACATACTGAGAAATAAGGAGTGGAAAATGAATGAATGTAACTCAAGAATCCCAGTGCACTGTTACATACGTGTTAATAAAAAGAAAACTTAACACCCACCACAAAACCAAAGAAAAACACAAAACACAAAAGACTTTTTTGATCACTGACGTCATTTGCACTTTGCATTTGTGCTGCAGAGCGGCGAGTGTGATCTGAATCAGTGACTGAGAGGTGAGGGTGTGTCTTTGGGCAAATAACTTGTGGGCAACAGAGAAGTATGAGTCTGTAAATATACTGCAGCTCAGCCACTAACTACTGTGGCTAGTGAACAATGAGGCATGCCTGTGACTAAAACTCTATAATCCAATATGTTGTATTCTGACCACTTTTAGCATAGATTCTTTAAAGTCTGTTGAATGATGATTTAAAGGTCCAGTGTGTAACATTTAGGATCTATTGGCAGAAATGGAATATAATATTCATAGGTCTGTTTTTATTATAATAACCTTAGAAT